>NC_056730.1:434833577-435086077 GCF_019279795.1 Protopterus annectens
ACACCAACTCCCTAATAGCAAGGTCAACCCTGAATATTTGGTAATCATGGAGTAAACATTCAATATATATTGTTTTTTAATGTGAGATAATATTTGTAAAACACTTCTGTAACACAGCATTTAAGTAAAGTGACCTCAGGCCAGTGTGACTTGACCAGGTGGGATACACAAAGTATCATAACATGATTTGGGAAAGTAGATTTTGCTAGATTGCTCAAATTGTTTTTGAGAGTTGGGTTATACATAATATAAAAGAAATGTCTCAAAATGTATAGTGTTTAGTGGGTATATAGACATTTACATGCATGCATGTATATAAACATTTACATGCATGCTGGAAATTGGAGAAAAGTAGCAGATCCTCAGAAAAAGTTTGGATGCAGTTTTGATACTACTTAAGTGGGTACTGATGTTCCTCCCCTCTTCAATGCCCTTCTATAAGCACATGTCCTGAGCCACTGTCTGATTTCCAACATTTTATCTTCATATTGCAGTGCCGTAAGTGGTGATGGGAGGGTTTTACTTTGTAAATGTTCTCCTTACCTTCTGGGGTGTTGAATAAACCCTTCATATCCAAGAGAGAGGGCAGTCTTAGACTGTTCATTCCAATATGAAGAATGTTCATACTGATGTTAGTCTTGGGAGAGCCATCACTGTCAAAAACTCTGTGTAAAGTCCAGTGAGGTATGTTTTGTTTTATTCATAGGGAAGCCACTGATTATTTGTATGTTTTGTGAGTTACATTAGCAATATCTGCTTTACCGACCTTTGTGTATTGTATTTACAGACTCTCAACACTGCCATGGCACAGCAACTGCGAATGTCTTTATTTACTGTGGTTATTATGAAGTCTGTATGTTTTATGTGTCTTAGGCTTTGGTTTTGCTGAAAGTATGGGTTCTTGAGGGACACATGGGGCTTCTGCAGGTGTATTATTTACCGTGCCTGCAAATGTAGTGGCAGGTATGTATGCATATGGTCTGAAAGTAGGTCTGCTGCTAAGAGTTTAGACAGTTCTTATATGCCAAGGTAACCATTTTGTACCAAGACACTGAAAATGATGTCATGCCTTCTCCCTAAGCTAAAATCTTTGTTAAACAAAAATATAGTTCAGGCAGTCATCTACCTCTAGTCCTAATCTAGTTTTATCTTGGTCAGTAAAAGGTTTTGTAATACGGGTTATTTTTAAACAAATTGTGTGTTTTGTTTTATGTGGTTATAGCTACCAGGTAGAGATACCAGTTGGAAAATGAAAAATGGGAAATTGATGAAAGTTCTGGATACTGGAGTGTACATCTAAAGAGTGGGGAGATAAGAGAAGTAGAGTAATTGATGTTTGGTTTAAAGGGGGGCATTTGTGAAATGCTCCTTTATGATCTCTATGTAGAACAAATAAGATAAGATTGAAAGGAGCATTTCATGCTAAATTTGTATAGTGGCTTATTTCTTAAGAGCCTATAGGGTTAAGAACATGATAAGTTAAGGTGGGTGAGGTGAGAAAAATTAGATATAGACATGTAAATGTCACTTGGGGCACTACAGCTTTGTTTGCCCCAATAAGCCCAAATAAACAAGAATGCAGAAAGGTGAGAAAGGTATTACAGGAAATGTTGAGAAGTTTAACACTTAAACCTATGACTTGGGCTTCGACACAGCATGTGGTTGCATTGGAGTATATCATCAAAGACATATATTAAAATATCAGAGAATAAATAGGATTTGGTATTATGCCAAAGTCAGTTATGTTATGTGGGTGTTATCTGATGAAAATATCTTACAAGTCTCATTTTATTTATTTATTTGTAGTTTGTTAACCAGGAAAATCCATTGGGCCGTAGTGGAGGCCCGGGAGAAAAGCTCCAAGTGCATGCATAAAAATATATACATGTTCAGTAATTGCTGACTTATTGTCTCTTGCAGTGCACACACAATCTGTTATAATCTCAGTGTAGGTAGAGTTAATTGTTACTATTTGTGTTGTATTTGTTGTTGTGCTACTTTTAAAGTAGTGTCCAATGAAGTACGAGTTTATTCTTATTCATATTTATAATATTATATATTTAATATAAGTTTACATTCATGTAAGTATATGAGTAATTTACATAGTGAGGCATGTATTTCATTTACAAGGTTGTATGTATTCTTTGTACTATGTAAGATAGTTAAGTCATCAGTCTGTTTTAAGAATTTTAAACCATGTGTATGCCAAAGCATGTTATTAGAGGAGTTGATAAAGATATGGGGAATAATACAGATCCTTGTACCCAAATGTTGGATGAGTGTGTGTGATATAATGTTGTGCCATACCGTAGCCTGTGTTTTGTCATTAAGATAGCTCCTCAAGTCCTTTAACAGATGGTCTACAGCCTATACTTTGATGTCTTTGTAGAAGGAGGCTGTGGTTAACAGTACTGAGTACTTTAGAAGAGTTAACAAAAAGTCCTGCTGTGGCCTGCCCTGTACCGCATTAGGTTGAGATGTAGTTGACTAACTCCACAAGAACTACTTGTGCAGTGGTGTTTGGGTGAAAATCATGTTGAGTTAGTGTAATTGTTTTATGCAGGGCCAGATAGTCATCAAGTTGGGAGTGTACTACATTGTCGAGAATTTTAGAAAGGGGGCTTAGAATTAGATTTGTCTATAGTTTTTCCAGTATGTGCCTTTCTCCGCATTTTAGAAGTAGAAAAGTACTATATTATTTCCATATTGATCAAAATAACCCTTCTATTAGGCATCTGTTAATGTTTACAGTTAATGGGTATCGCATCATTTTTGAAAATTGTTAGGTGTATATGTGGTAAATTGTCCTGAGGGGGTATATGTGGTAAATTGTCCTTGGGAGGGGGTATATGTGGTAAATTGTCCTTGGGAGGGGGGGGGGGTAATTTACAATCTTGATTTTGTGGAGTAATGAAATATCTTGCATTGTAGGTTTAGGGAGCAAGTTTTGTGGTAAATGACAAAGACAGAAATCTCGCAAAGTCTCCTAATCCTAAAATACAAGATATTTCATGGTTTACATGAACCAAGTCCCCTGAGTTACATTTATTAATTTTCTGGGGGTTTTTTTTGATGAGTATGTGTACAAGTACAATGTATTGCTTCAGAAGAACAATACACAGATGTATATACATCTTATGATCTGCTAGTGAAATAAAAATAAAATCAAACACTTTGAAGTATATGGAAAAGCAGTTCTGTTGTTTTGATAATACTGCAGCAGCTGGTATGGTGAGTTTATTGGTTTCTTTTAGTTCAGTTAGTAAGAAAGCTGTCATGCTGACTGGTGTGGCACTCATTCAGTTTACCACTTTCAGTTGTTTTACCAATGTGTTCTTCCTGCTATGTTTCTTAACTGCATAACTCCCTTTTTTGTCCTGTCCTGTCTTTGCTGTTCTCTCAAGCTAAAGCAGCAGATCTAATTTGTTCACTGAACCATTTAAAAGTTAATTGCTCACAGGAGGACAATCACAATATTTGTGAAAGTAAACTGAAAAAGCAAGTCGAGACTTACAAGCTCAACTGAGCTTCAGATTGTTTTGTTGGTATGATCATTATATTTCACGCTGACACATTAACACATGTAGCCATGCCAGAAGTGCAGCCCCAGCTCACGTGTACATATAATATATTTAAATATAGACAGACGAACTACGAGAGCAGAGTTTGCAATTGATTTTCATAAACTAGTAAATGTATTAAATCATGGTTCAACATGTCGAATAATACAATCTGAAGCCTGCTTGCTTTACCATTTTTTTCTGCCCATGTACCTATAGGCAGGCAGTTTCCAGAAAAAGTCGAAAGAAATATTCATGTTGTCTGTATTTGGATATATGCTTCAGTATAGCATGAAAATCAAGTTGCAGTGATGCAGCGGTTAGCGTTGTCACCTCACAGCAAGAGGTTCTCTGGTTTGATTCTCGGCTGGGGTGCCTTCTGTGTGGAGTCTGCATGTCCTTCCTGCATTTGCATGGGTTTCCTCTGGGTGCTCCAGTTTTCTCCCGCATTTCAAAGACATGCATCTGAAGTATTTCTCCCCTGGCCTCTGCCGAAAATAGGCTCTGTCCCAGTTGGACTTTCCCAGTAAACAAATGTTAAATAAAAAATAAATAAATAAAAAATAATAAGAAGAAACAAAACAAGATATGCAGATAAGACTGGACAAGCCACAACGTCAAACAGCACAAAACAAGTATATCCAGCCAACGCAGCAGAAATTTCACTAGAACTCATGTTTTATAAAACAACTATTAAAACTACAGAAAAACAAGAAAAAAGATGAGCGTTCACCCCCTATTGCAGGCACTTACTCAGAACTAATACACAAAAGTTAAAATTTCCTTAAGTACTCACTTTTAAATCTGGGCAGGGTAAGGCCCTAGATTTTAGCACAGGTCTTAAAGGTACAGAACCATGTAAACCTTTCAAACAGCACGCAATTCTAAAATTCATTTTGTCTCTACAAATTCAGTCTTAGTTTAATGTCACCTCTTCTAATACTAAGTTTAATCAAATCTAGTACCAGAAACATAAATCTATGGGTAGAATCAGTAACTACAACATGCCTAACAAGGGCATTTCTAACATTTTTCTTAGAGATGTCATTATTATGTTCACATATCATGTCCCTTAACGGTCTATTCATTTTACCAACATAATAACATTCACAAACCTTGCAGACAGCAGGATACACTAAATCTGAACTTTTACTGTCTGCATAAAAGTTAAATTGGTAAACATTTCCGGTCACAATATTCTTGTGACTATTACTACTATTTACCTACTTGCACATGTTACAGGATTTACATGGATACAGATAGCAATTCATTCTTACTCTTTGCCGGTTTATAACACAATAACTGTTTCAAGGATGGACTGTTCTTAAAAAATATTAGTTTCACCCAACAAGTTTTTTCATTTCTCTTCAGCAGTGAGAATATGCAGTTGTTCTTCACTATATCATCGAAAATACCAACATCATTAGAGTAGGTAAGGGAAAACCTAACCTTATCCATGTCTGCACTGGGTATTGATACATCATTCATTCTATGAGAATTAAGGTCGGGCAGATTCAGACCTACATCTCAACACTTCATTCTGTGCTAAATCAATCTCTTCTGTATAGCCCTTTATTATAAAATAATTTTTCTGCTGGGCAAAAGATCTCAACATTTCACCATCATCATAACATAGTCTAGATAACCTGTAAAACTGTCATTTTAACACATTTCTGTGGGTGCATGCTTCGCCTGTGTAAAATATTCACTTTCTTGCAAGACTTCTTATATAAAATCATACTCAGACCTGTGAGAGTTTTATAGATAGTAATGTCCAAGAAATCTATCATTTAATTTGAGTACTTTACAGTGAAACTAAGAAAGCTCATAGTATTTTGCAAACACTCCGCAAAGTCCATCAACATATCTTGTAGACTTGTCCAGATAAAAAAAGACATCATCCCCAAAGCCAGTATAAAAGGGGATGAACCAATGAAAAAGATTCTGGTCAACCAACACATACAGAGATTCCCATTAAGCCATGACTAAGCTAGCATAGCTATTGCACACATTGTGCCCATGGCAACTCCAACTTTCTGTAGATAAAGCTGATCATCAAAAACAAAAATATGATGCTCTAATATAATCTCAAGAAAAGTGCGTAACAATTGTATCTGTGCAGTACTATATCCTGAATGATCAGACAGAAAAAGTTTAACAAAATCAATACCAATACCATTCAGAATCACTGTAAACTGTGATGTCACATCCATTGTTACAAGCGAAAAAGCAGTTCCACTAAAGTCGGTCAACCAGTTGTACAACAACAAAAGAAAATGCTTTGTTATCTCTCAGTACATTGGCTGCTTTATCAACCACTGGACGTAACTTCTTTTCAACAAAAATAGAGTGTGGTTCAGTAGCTTACCCATGTCCCGAAACAGTAGGTCTCATGGGTAGGTCTCTTAAACATTTGGGAGACCATAAATAATTGATATAGTGAGATACTCAACTAAAACTATTCATGTAAATCTCTCCCAATGGTGCCTTCCATAAGCAGTTCATGTAAGCTCACCTGTACGTCATTTAAAAGTATTTTAACATCTACATTACTAAGTTTCTGCTAAGTTGAGACATCACTCAGCATAGTAGTTGTACTCTCTAAATATTTGGCAGTGTCCATTAGCACAATTCCACCCCCTTTATCAGCTGGTCAAACATGCAAATGTTCAAATGATATTAATTCATGAAGAGCATGAAATTCAGTCTCAGTCAAGTTATAAAAAAGTTTCTTATGTTTGCGACTCAACACTTCTCTAACTAATGTCTTGGTCACACACTTTATGAAAAGCTTCAGCCAGGGGTGCATTAACTAGAACAAATTGAGCTTTTTAAATGTGACATTCTGGGACTGTGTGTTACCATAAATTGACTTTAGAGAAATGTTTCTCACGTCTCAAATCTAATAAAACTTCACTCAGTACTGAACTTTTAGCAGGTATAAAAGACAGTCCTTTATTAAGAACCCTTACTTACTCTTCTGTGAGAACAACAGATGAAATGTTGAAAATCAAGTCCATAGAGTCTTGCTTCGGACTGCAGGTCCCAAATCCAACTTGGTTTGCCCTTTGGTTCTCTGTTGCTCCATGCGATTCCCCTTTAAATGTTTCTGTCTCAGATAGACAGAATACAACTGTCAATAATGTCGCACAACTTGCTGGGCCTACTTGTGGTGTTAAGAAGTCTCCTTTTTTGGATTTAAAACTTCTGGAGCTGATAAGAAGGAAGAGACCAGAAAAAAGGAATCACTGCAGCAGGGGGGAATCAGTACAAGGTTGACAGAACAGCAAAGAACTTTTCATGTGGAATGTAATGTACTTTTTGGTGCCAGACTTTACAGTTAATGCCGAACATCACATTTGGCAAAAATAAGAAAAACCGGATCAGTGCAAGAAAATATATTGCCTGCCATCTATAAACCCTGTGTAATATAACATTTTAAATGTACTGACAGCTGACTGTCTTAATTTTAGCTGCTAGCCGCTTCCTGTATGTATTTGCTAACTACCTCATGCAGCTTCATTTTAGTGTGTGGACATTTTAAGCACTATTGCTAAAGGCTTACTATTGTACTGGTTTAGTAAAATAATAATACAATAAACATGATTACAAATGAAAGTTTTAGTACTTATTATGCATGCAGTCCTTTCTATTTTTTCATTTGAGTTTTCAGGAACACAGAATTTCTCAGGAGGAAAATACTGCTTGACTGACATACCTATTATATTTATAAATGGAAAATGGCAATTCCTTATTAAACCTTGCCTTATTTTTCCAACATTCACATGAAATGTTTAAATATTATCCAGTAAATCAAATTACTGAATTCTAATTCTAATTTCTAAAGGTAAATCTGTAGTGCTGCAGTTTAGACTGTAAGAAGGAATTACTTCACCTGCTAAGATGACTTTTTTCTTCAAATTTTGCCCCTTAGTTTTCTATATTGTCTCCTCTAACAGATTTCTCTCTCTCTTAATCATTGCTAACTTACTTGAGACACTTAGATGTTGTTATCATGTTCAGTCTCTATTTCCTTTTCTCCAGGATATACATTTTAATTTCCTTCTGCTTGATAAGTTTACTGGTCTATGCGTTAAACCATTTTAATGATAGTAATTGCACAGCTTTCATTCTGTTTTTATATTTGCATTTTTGAAATATTTTTTTTTGTGAAAACAGATACAGTAAAATGTAACAATATTAATAGACAGGTCGTAACATGACCAGACATACATGCAAAACAGTAAGAACCATTTACACATATGACAAAATTCTGTCATTAATTATATATACCAACTTCAAGCTAGAATATGTTCAAAAACGGATTTCCAAAATTCTGTAAAGTAAGTGTGGAATTTCTGAGTGCAAGTTAAATATTTGTGAGCTAGTAGGTATTTGGTAGATAATTGTTTGAAACCCTCCCATGTGAGTGATGCTCTGTCCTTCCAATGTAGTGTAATGTAGTATTTAAGTAAAGAAACTAGTGTTATTCATATTCATGTTTGTAGTTTAGTCAGGCCTGCGGGGATGATATGTAAGAGAGCTAGTTTCTAAGACAAGGTGGACTTTTCATAGCCCATTTTTTCTAGTTGGACTCTAAGTGAGCACCATAGCTTGTAGGTGCATTTGCAGCTCCAGAAGATGTGGAGCAGATCAGCCTTGTGTTTATCACAATAGGAACAGAATGGAGAGGTCTGAATTAAGTAGTGAGTAGTAACGATTTAGGTCATCAGCAAAAGCCACGAGGGTAATTTTAGTGTTAAAGATATTGAGGATATGGTGGAAAGTTTTCTGAGAAATGAGGATAAAAAGGGATTCAATGTATTAATTAAAACCATAGGGGGACATAGGGCAACCTTGTCTGGCACCATTCTCAATGTCAATTCGAGAAGGTAGGTGATTATTAATTTGTAGGTAAGTATGAGCCTTGGAGTATAATGTTTTGATAGCTTGTATGTAGTTATTGGGTATGTTAAACAGAGGCAAGATATTGAGGGAAAAGTTTACATTGAGTCTATCAAATTCTTTCGGGGCATCAATCGCTAAGGTGTAGATTGGAGTACGTGTATGGATAGAGGGATTGCTCATGGTGCCCAGAGTAATGACAAGGTTTGTCTGTGTATTATGAAATCTGATTGTTCAGGGGAAACAAATTTGGAATGATTGGATTAATTCTGTTTGCTAGTATTGATGCAAATATTTTCATATCAAGATTTATTAGGCTATAGGTCTGTAGTTCAGGGGGGTTTTGAGTTTGGTTTAGGTATGAGAATTGTTTTGGCTGCATTTAGATGTGTATCACTTACACCATTGGAAGCAATGTGACTGAACAGATGGAGAAGGAAGAGAGATGATTTTTGTGGGAAGGCTTTGTAGAATTTGGCCGTAAAACCATCTGGACCTGATGATTTGTTGGGTTTGAGTTTGTTGATTGTCATAATAATTACATACTGGGAGATCAGGGAGGATACATTTTTTGTTGCGTAGGACTGATTTTGGTAAAATTTAATTGGTTTAAGAAGGGATCTAGGTCCTGTTTAAACATTTGTGAAATCCTGAAAACTGTTGTACTCCTGATGCAGGTGCACTAATTATCTGTAGTGAAGAAGGACAGCAACTACAGGAAATGCTTCTCTGTATACATTATTCTGCAGTGTTAATAAATGAGCCTGGCAGTTAGTGTAGAATATTAAGGCTACAGTGGATATAGAAAGTGTACACACCCCTGTTAAAATGCCAGGTTTTTGAGATGTAAAAAATGAGACCACAATAAATAATTTCCAAACTTTTCCCACCTTTAATGTGACCTATAACCTGTACAGTTCAATTGAAAAACAAACAAATCTGTTAGGGGAAAAAATATAAAAAAATGTACAATAAGCTGGTTGTGTAAGTGTGCACACCCATAAACTATTACTTTGTTGAAGCACTTTTTGATTTACTTACAGCATTCAGTCTTCTTGGGTAGGGGTCTATCAGCATGGCACATCTTGACTTGGCAATATTTGCCCACTCTTCCTTGCAAAAGCGGTCCAAATCTGTCAGATTTCAAGGGCATCTCTTGTGTACAGCCCTCTTCAGGTCACCCCAAACATTTTCTATTGGATTTAAGTCCGGGCTCTGGCTGGACCATTCCAAAACTTTAATTTTCTTCTGGTGAAGCCATTCTTTTCTTGATTTGGATGTATGCTTGGGGTCATTGTTGTGTTGAAAGGTGAAATTCCTCTTCATCTTCAGCATTCTAGCAGACGCCTGAAGGTTTTGGGCCAAAAGTGACTGGTATTTGGAACTGTTCATAATTCTCTCCACCTTGACCAAAACCCCAGTTCCTGCTGAAGAAAAGCAACCCAAAGCATGATACTGCCACCAGCATACTTCTTTTGGTGATGCAAAGTGTTGTTTTTGCACCAAACGTACCTTTTGGAATTGTGGCCAAAAAGTTCAACCTTGGTCTTATCAGACCATAACACATTTTCCCACATGCATTTGGGAGACTTGATGTATTGCTTCGCAAATTTTAGCCGGGCCTGGATGTTTTTCTGTGTAAGAAAAGGCTTCCATCTTGCAACCCTACCTTATAGTCCAGACATGTGGAGAATACAGGAGATTGTTGCCACATGTAGTACACAACCAATACTTGCCAGAAATTACTGCAGCTTCTTCAGTGTTGCTGTAGGTCTCTTGGCATCCTCCCTGACCAGTTTTCATCTTGTCTTTTCATCAGTTTTGGAGGGACATCCAGTCCTTTGCAACGTCACTGTTGTCCCATATTTTCTCTACTTTTTGATTACTGTCTTCACTGTGTTCCATGGTATATCCAATGCTGTCTAAATTTTTTGTACCCTTGTCCTGACTGATGCCTTTCAACAATGAGATCCCTTTGATTCTTTGTAAGTTCTCTGTGAACCACGGCTTTTGCTGTAGCAGACAAATGAGTAAATGTCAGGAAAATCCTACTTGGACAGCTGAACTTTATTTGGGGTTAATCAGAGTATCTTTAATTGCTAGCAGATGTGTACCCAAGAAGACTCCTACCCAAAAAGATTGAATGCTGTAATTAAATCAAAAGGTGCTTCAACAAAGTATTAGTTTAAGGGTGTGCATACTTATGCAACCAGCTTATTGTACATTTATTTTTTATATTTTTCCCCAAACAGATTTGTTTGTTTTTCAATTGAATTGTACAGGTTATGGGTCACATTAAAGGCGGGAAAAGTTTTGAAATGATTTATTGTGGTCTCATTTTTTATATCACAAAAACCTGGCATTTTAACAGTGGTGTATACACTTTTTATATCCACTGTATGACCCATGGTGGAGAGTTTGATTTCCCTCAGCCTTCATTTCCCTATTGCGTGACCTTGAGCAAGTTATTTAACCAGACAGTGGTTTGGGAGAATTGAAAATTTGGGGTAGACTCCTTAAAGGTTTACTGGAGTGCATGTCTAGTACCTGTCAATGAACTTGTGAACTTTTCTTATTGCTTTTCCACATTTACTGCCAACCTGTTAGGTCACCTGATACAATAAGGTTTGGTGCTGTTAGTATTTTACATCCCTTTAAGTAATTTTCTCTCAGGTATTTATTATCCAGTAGTATTATATTGCACAAAGCTTATAAATTGTTTCACTAACTCTGTAAAGTTACCTCTCATGCAGTCTACCCCGAATTTGTACGGACTGTGCATATTCTTCTTTCTGCCACTCACTCCTCTGTTATGCTTTCTGCTACTAACATGTACACCGAAGAGGACTGATCCATACACCTGTGATATGCAACTCCCCTTCATTCACTGTGGTGCATGTACTTGTGATATACAACTCCCCTTTATTCTCTATGGCCCATACACTTGTGATATGCAACTCCCTGTCATTTACTCTGGTTCATACAGTTGTGATATAGAGCTCCCTTTCATTCACTCCCCTTTGTTCACTCTGACTCTTACACCTGTGGTATACAACCCATCTTCATTCCTTTTGGACTGCAGTTACTATTACCCTGTAAATCCTACTGACTGAGCAGTTTTTAATGAAGAGTGGTAAACTCGGTTTACTTTTGGCTACTTGCATATTCATTTCGTGTTTGCAGTGTTACATGACCTGTTAACATTAGGATAAGCCAACACCTGCAGCAGCAACTCCTTGTGTATTACGTTGATCATTCAGAAAAAAATATTGCATCTGCCTAGTGTAACGGTTTATGTCTTTATGGCATTTATGTGCTTAAAGAATCTTTATTTTTGCTTTTTAAGAGATCTCATTTGTTTTTCCAACCAATGAAATCAACTGCCTGGTGTGAAGTTTGCTATAGCTCTCTTGCTCCCCCATTTCTGACAATATTCATAAATAAATAAATAAACACACATAAATAAATAAACCACAATGGCATTTTCCATGCCTTAGATATTTTCTTATCATCCAGGGATTTGTAAAAGTGAGTGGTCAAAGGCCCATTTACTGAGTTAATTCAGAAATATGGGCTGAAACCTATGTGACACCATTGTTTTGTCCACCTTTTTGTATAAATCCATACAGAACTAGATGTGATGTGACATGGTTAATCATAAACTTCTTCTGCACCTACTAAAATCTCTTGCACTGGATCCCTCTTCCTTAACTTGGTTTACTTCTTATCTAGAAAACCGTCACCAGGCAGTACTCTGGAAAAATTCGCTATCTGCTCTCCTTCCTATCTCTTTAGGAGTACCTCAAGGGTCTATCCTGGGCCCTTTTCTATCTTTATTAATGACCTCTAATCAGCTATCCCTAACACTACCTGCATACAATATGCAGATGATTCCACTATAATTTGCACTGCTTCCTCTCAAACTGAACTCCAGTCTCTTTCACAAAAAGCCTTTTCAACTGTTGAACAGTGGTTCTCTGACCGCTGTCTACTCCTTAACCCTAAGAAAACCAAATTGTTACTATTTTCACCTACCCGTAAATCTACTTCTATAAACTTCTCTGTTACTTCCACTGATAACACTCAAATTACTCCTGATTCTTCAACAAAACTTCTAGGTGTTACTATTGACAATAATCTTAACTATGATTGTCACATTAACAACACAATAAAAGTAGTTAATAAAAAGATTGGATCCCTGTACAGAATCAAACCCTTATTAATGACCTCCAATCAGCTATCCCTAACACTACCTGCATACAATATGCAGATGATTCCACTATAATTTGCACTGCTTCCTCTCAAACTGAACTCCAGTCTCTTACACAAAAGACCGGACCACCTTAGCCCAATCACACCTTATCTCTACCCTTCTATATGCTTCCCCTATTTTCACTAATCTCTCTAAAAGTAACCTTAAGAAACTTACTACATCTTACCATAATATTGCTCGATTTGCCACAGGATCTCAGTTTAGAACTCACCACTGTCTAAACTTAAAACAACTAGACTGGCTTGAACTTCCAAACAAGCTCATTTATCAACAACTCTTAATAGCTCACAAAATTCTATATCAACCATCTAAAACACCAGTTCTCTGTAATCTCTTGACTCCCTACAATAACCTGAAACAACTACGTTCTTCAGACAAACTACTAGTTAATAGTACCAAAACTATTAATTCTGCAGGTAATTCCCTTTTTTCCAACTCAGTTGGCAAAATATGGAACAATCTTCCATCAAATATCTCCTCTTTGGCCACTCTTCCACTCTTTAAAGAACAACTGCAAATACATCTTAATAAATTCTGGCTTTGCTCTTGTACCAACCCTGACTAACCTCATTTCCTCTACCACAATTCTTCCTTCTCTGCTAAGATATCCTGACTGACTTCCTCTGACATAATATCTTTCTAGATATTACTGATCTCATATATGTTGTATTAAAAAAAATATATATATATATATTGTCTACCATTTTTTCAAAACAATGTATTGATACACTGTATGTTTAGATACTATCTAATTTCGTATTGAAAGTCGTTAACCATTTACTTGAATATTTTCTTGTTATGGATGTTTTTTACTCTTAGATGTGTATTACCTATACTAAAATCTTCTTATCCTTTATGCTTACTGCTTTTGTTTTATGTGTATTTGTATTCTCTAATCTTGTTTTAACCAATGGAGCTTTTCTCCCCGGGCCTCCACCGAAAATGGACATATATCCAGCTGGACTAGCCCGGTCAACAAATGTAAAATAAAATAAAATAAATAAATAAACGTGAGTGGATTTTTATTAATCACACTACCAATAACATCACTCTGGTTTAGGGGTTTCCATCCTGTTTTGGGGACACTGAACAGTGTGTTTCAGCTCTGTAATACTTCTCACTCATAGTCTGTTTTATTTATTTTATTTAACATTTGTTTACTGGGAAAGGCTGACTGGGACAGAGCCCATTTTCATTGGAGGCCTGGGGAGAAATGCTCCAGATGAGTGTCTAGGAAACACGGAGGAACCCATGCAAATGCAGGGAGCACATGCAGCCTCCGCATAGAAGGCACCCCAGCTGAGTATCGAACCAGAGAACCTCTTGCTGTGACAATACAGCTGTAACTGCTGCATCACTGCACCACCGACAATCATCATATTATTGTAGTACTTCTACCTCCCTTAGAGTTTTTCTTTGTTAACCATTGTGAATACAAATTATTTCATTTCCTTTTTAATGGGGTGGGCGCCTGTTAATCTACCCATCTCTACCCCACCCCCGCTTCTACTTTGCCTGGTAGTGTTCTCTTTTTCGTCCTTACTGTCTTTTTTCTTATACTTCTTTAAAGTGCTATTTTAAGTTTAACCATCCATGCTATAATTTTATTTTCTACTGCACTGTTTCCACTTAATTTTTTCATGTTGATTTACTTTTCCCAGTGATTTTTGCCACACAAATGGCAGAAGCGGAAGAGAAAAGCAACAGAAAACAGTTAGGTGGCATGACAGTGCAAGACTTATGAAGACAACAGCTCTGCTCTAATATATCTTACATTTAAAATGCCAAAACCATACACCACAATCATTAAGGAAAATGTGTATACTTTATGGTAAAACGTATAGCCTCGACTACAACTGCCTTGCCTTTACCTTGTTTTCAATAATATGAAAAATAAAGATCATGACTACATATTGATGGACAATGCCATACAATTTTTTTTTGTAAATCTTTCTTCTGGTTCTTATTATAGGTAAAATTAATGCAAATATAGATGTGCAAATATGGAATGTCCATACATGTCTGCAACCTGCGTGTTTTGTGTAGGTACAAATTTGGAATGTGTGTGTGTGCCTTCACAAACACACACATGCATTTCTTTTGGCTTGAAGCTCTGCAGTGAAACGTCAGTATCATTGAATTAAAAATAAAGCAAAGGTCCTTTGGGGCACTGGAGATTTCAACATAAAGTAATGGAATATGCTGTCAGTTAATTTCATATCAGAGTTATAATGAGAAAATGCAGATTAGCTGGATTTGTTATATAATAATTTTGCTTTGCCATAACAAAACCAGTTAGGACTGAGTTTATTTACTCAAAATATTTTCTCTTCAGAAGTTAAAATCTAGAATTTGCCAAAGGCAGAGAAAGGAGATCCCATATCACGTTTTGTTTCAGCTTAGGAATGTTTGTTTGTAACTTTGTTCCAACAGTAAACTATGCACAGTCACTGATGAAACAACACATGCACTTTAGTTCACACAAACTGCTTTTTGTTTCACTATCATTTTCATGGATTAATATGTACTTTAGCAGGCAGTAGGCTGCATTGGAATATTTGATTAGTTATTTCATCATGTTGGACAGCATGAAGGAATGGGTCTGTTTCAGAAAATTCCATGCATTAAAATTCTGAATTTCTTTCTTTTTCAGGTATCAAAATGTTCACATTGCACCCTCTGCTGGTGTTATTAAGAAGGCGCTTGACAGTAGCACTTTCCTGGAATTTTGTCACGAGTCTGGCACCTTAGCACTGACAGTGAGCAATACCATGGAACGATCTGTACAGGCAGACATTGAGCTTCTAAGGAAATGTAGTGAAGATAGACACTTCCAAAGAGAAGTAAGTTATGTTTTTTTTAATGTAATAAAGTTCTAAGGTTACCTGGTACTGTTAAACAGTATATCAGAACAAAAAAATTAGCTGCAGTAAAATGATGACAGTTTCATAACTAACAGAAGTGGTATTGTCTGACCTGTCAATGTTACTTTTTTAGTTGCATCATTTGTTACCTATTTTATACACGTCTCTCTTTTGATGTTTCCCTTTGGGTGTTTCAGAATTTGTAATTTTAATAGGTTTTCCAAGTTGCATGTATTCCAAGCATAATCTTTCCATTACAGATTGTGTGTTTAATGATGCAAGTAAAAAAATGAAATCTGTACAATTATGTATGCATGTATGTAAATATAGAAATATAACCGCCTCAGTAATAGAGCTAATTAATGTAGTTAGTGACTGCTGTTTCTGTAATTGCTTCAATTTACTCTGCATGCTACTTTTCAGTCATTTCAACTATTATAAATCAGTTTCTGGGAACACTTTTTTTTTCTTGAACCAGCCCATGGCTGCTTCCATCCCCATGATAACTCATGTGCCTTTTGTAGGTCTCAAAAGAATACTTGTTTTATTATCATCTGTTGCAGCTATATCATGCTGGAAATGGGTGTGTTTCATGTAGTCCCATCTGTTCTACTTCTAGGGGAAAAAGTGAAGTATGTATAGCAAAATTCATACAGAACCATATACAGGGAAATCCCTGACATAGGTTTGCACTGATTCCTCCAGAAAAAGTAACATTTTAAGTTTCAATTGAATGCTTACAGAAAAGCTCTACAGTATTAGCATTAGTATTAGCATTGATTGAAAAAGTTGCCATATTAGTCTAGGGAGAACCTACTATGAAAAGGGTCAGCAGCAAGACAGACGTGTACCATCTAAAAAGAATTAAGTAAGGCTGCGATGTGTGGAAGAGTGAATTGCACCTCTGGTTAGAACAGTAATGCTCTACTTTTTCTTAATATGTGTTACTTCCAGAAGAACAATAAGAGTCATGCATGCAAATGTTAAATGTAATGTTCTTTTTTAACCTCAAAAGCATTAGCATGTCATAATTCATGAAGGTGTTTCTTCTTTTCTCTTCCCAAGAAAAGTTTCTAAATCATTAACAGTACCATGTTGTCTAGCATAAACACCTGTACTGCTAATGTGATGCTGGCTGTTGCTTTTGCAAACAAAGATTTACAGGATGCCAAAACTGCACTTTTTGATACGTGCTCATAGTGAGGTGATGGGATTCATTTCATACAGGTAGTTTGTAATATCCTGTGCAGTAAAACTTGGAGCCATTACATCTTATCTGCAGTTATGTTGAAAACATTATTAGCAACTCTTAAAATAACAGTAATACAATAATAAAAACGTACACATTTCATGCAGTATGATTACCCTGGCAGATCTAATGTGATAAAGGAACTAAATGACACAAAAGTATTTTTAACTTTGCAGTAAGTGTTTGCATATGTACAACACTATGAAGTGTAGTAACTTGGCATCATGGCTGTATTAACTAGGGTTTTAGTAGACGACAGAGAGAAAGTATGTGAGGAAGATAAGTGAAGCAGGAGCAGGAAACCCTTTTCTTTATGAATTTTAGCAGATTATGTCTGAATGTGTTTTATTCTGATATGTTACAAACTGTGGAAGGGACTGAGTCCCATAGATAGCTTGGATCCTGAATAAGAGAAAAAAGGCACATCTGGTAGTAGAAAGGGAGTTATTCAACTTGGAGAAAGTATTTTGCACTGTTATATTGTGAAAGGAGCTAATATGGGGTGTTTTTCACTATAAATCTGTTGCCAAGAGGTGGAGGGTGATATTATGTCTAGTTTTGTGGATTGGGCTTAATACTAGGAAGCCTGACTGCCCTTTCCTTATCAGGGAGCCATTTGCTGCAGTGGTGCTGTTTAGGTGAAAGGAGAATAAAGTTACAAGTCTTGCTGGACAGTGACTGGAGATCATTAAGGTTTTTTTTTTTGGAGACACAGGGTAGTATTGGCAAAGCATGCTCCACCCATGTTTGGAGAACATTTTTCCTATAGCTGCTCTGTTTTCAAGCATGAGAAGTGAAGTTTTTTTTTGCAGAGATTTAGGGTTAAGTTTATTTGACCTTTTATGCTGTTTATGTGGAAGGCTATATTTACGGTCAGGCCCAAAATAATGTCAAGGTATTTGAAAGATTGTATCTTATTTATGCATTTATGTATATATCAGTTGGAAGGAGAGTGGTGTCTTCCAAAAGCATAAGTTTGGTTTGGAAGCACTTAGTAGTTGTTGTTGTTGTCTTTCGGCTTTTCCCGGTTAGGGGTCGCCACAGCGGAACTCTGGTCAGCTAATGATTGGCAGTTGATTTTTATGTGCCGAGTTGCCAGCCCTGATGCACAACCTTCAACGAAGGTATGCCCATTCACGAATGTCTCCACGCAGAAGACGCTCTATCTGAGAATCGAACTGGACAGCGTCTTACTGTGAGGCGACAACGAAGTTGCTTATTTAGAAGCCATGTGTGTAACTTGAAGATAGTTTATTGGAAGGTCTGAAGAATTGCTTTGGGGATGTGACATGGATGACTTAATTATCAGCATAAGTTGTGATGTTTCTATCAATGCAGTCTGCTGACAAGGTGTTAATAAAGATACGGAAGACTAGTGGTGCTACAGCTGAGGCTTGCAGAAGGCCTGTGATTATTTGTTGTGGATTTGAGAATCCCCCTTACTGTAATTCTCAGTCAGCTTGTGTGGTAAAATGAAGCATAGTATAAAATCTAGGCTGACTAAAAAAGTGGCCTAGGTCATGCCTGAAAAGGGTCATTTTACCAGTTCAGTGCACTTGCATTGATAAAAATGTGCATATGCATATATTGATGTATAAATAAATAAATGATCAATCAATCAATCATTTAATAAGGAAACTATTCCCCTACTTTTAATTTCCTTTTTCTGTTTCATGACATAAATTGCATAACCCAACTCTGAAATCTGACTTACTTTCGTATTTGTCAACAGCTGTATTAAGCACTGAAAATAAACTAAGTAAACTACTGGGTTTACCATATTAATACCAGTTTTGCTTTCATTTTTATACAGAATACTGTTTTTAATTGGGTGTAACTGGCAACCCCAAGCAGCTTCAAAATATCCATCAGTTTAGTTTGTGGTTTTTAAGTAAGGGTTACACTTTTCCAAAGTAAGCCGTCCTAATAGTAAGCTTTAAATCAAAAATATCTTCTTTGCAAAAATAACCTTTACACTTTCCACGATCTCACTATTACTATCAGTATTTACATATTTTTTTTTCAATTCTTCCAACATCACTTCCTCATTCAAAAAATAAATATTTAAAGCTACAGAATACTCATTTTCAAATTGTATACTACCTAGCATTTCCTTCAGACTCAAGTGCAATATTTATATAATCCTAACTTCTCCAAACTATATAAAGCCTATATTAATGTCCTCATTTCTAAGTTTTAATCACTAAAATCAGATCATACATTAGGATTCTGGTATCAATAACTTTAATTTTTTCACCTGACATCTAGCTAATAATTTCCGTTAATGTGACAGTTCTAGTGACAAATGCATTTATCATCAGTGTTGACAACAGTAGACTGAATAGACAACCCTGTCAAACTCCATTCCACTTTATGCAATTGCTTAAGATTCCAGAAACTTCCAGCCTTATCTAATTAGTCCTTTAAACATACACACACACACACACACACACACACACACACACACACACACACACACACACACACACACACACACACACACAGACACACACACACACACACACACACACACACAATTATATACACATTTGTCAACTTTAACAATAATCAACAAGGAAGTACTCTCTCCCAGACAATCAACTGCAACACCTTAATATGTACACTTTATTACTAAAACAATTCTAAGTGTTTTGCTGTCAAGAGAACTCTACTCACACACTTTCACATGCTTTTCACATTTAGCCCTGTACATCAGTTAGCTGGTGCAACACAGTCTGCTGCTGAACATACAACTGTCTTACCCTAGCTAAACATTTATTAAACTGTAATAGCTTGAGCCTGTGAAGTGTATAAATACTATGTTAAACATATTGTTCAACTGTGATTTTGTAACATGTTTGAAAAATGTGCATGTAACTTTAAATTTGTAGTGCTTGGGAATATTCCTGCAGTGGTTACCACAAGCAATTAGGCAATCATAGGGACTTTGCTCCAAACGACAGTATACTGAAAGGCTACATTTAGTAAGAGTTCATCACTGATGGACCAGTGTGATGCGTCGAAAGCAAGACCTGGGTGCATTAATTAAGCAAGGTTCCTATCAGGGCGAGCATATGGAATAAAACTGGTGTACTATACTTGATTTCTGGAACTGATATCATGAAGCCCTGAAAAAAGGTCTATAGCCTGGAGTGAACTAGTGGATTAGCTGAGCTAGAATCCAACAGTATGGCCTAGGAAAGAGTCCTTCCTGTATTCTGATAGGATATCATGGACTGCTGAACTATTTGAAAGCACTGTCTTTGTTGCTTTTTTTAGAAAAGCAGTTGAGACAACGCTTTAATATAAAAAGTTAATAAATGCATGTTTAGTTTATATTCTGCCACCAGTGTTTTCATAGATTGTACAGTGGTGGAGAATGCAGACATTTCAGGCAAAAACCTCATGCCTTAAGTCTCACGGTAATCTATCACTAGCCAGGTGATTGCACTCTCCCTGTTTGAGAGAGCATGGAGGAGTTTGTTTCACTTAACTGTGTTCATATTCAAGGGGAAGTGGGTTCACCCCTTTATTGGGAAAGCTTAGACTGTTATAACAACAGCGAGTAGGCCTGGGCAGTGAAGCTGACAACTCAAAGACTATGCCAGTTATGGGCATAAAGGAGCATACCTCTCAGCCTCTTAGCACTAGAAATCTTGACAAATAATGGGAGGACAAAGGCCCACAAATAGGGACAGATTTTAAATACTGCACTTATAAATTTAGAAAGTTGCTAGAATAACAAGTTTTGCATGAGTATGCATTTTCTAAAGGATATGAAGTCTGAAACTCAAATGTGTGTCATTATTTAGTGACTTTAATCAAAAGTGATTTATCATAAAACCACAAGTTTTATAATGAACAGAATAAAAATATGAGATAAAAATCTGGACATTCTGTAAAAATCTAGACAGTTGAGAGGTATGTAATGGAGACTGATGGTGCAAACTATGACAAATAAATGTTAGTACTTATAGAACTGCTGAGGTGCAGACAGTAAAATTTCTTAGCTGGGCTTTTAATTTACACAAACCGATAAGATAACCGATCGATTTTGCTTAACTTAACATCACCAGGAAAGAAAAATTTTTGAAATTTCAGTAGTAGTCAAGTCTAAAAAAAAAGCCTTATGTAGAGAACTGGTGTTATATACTGTTTCCAGAAAATTTGATAAATTAGTTATTGTAATAAATCATTTTCCAGTAAATGCCACAATACTGGGTAATGCTATATGTGTTTCTAAGGTTGAAGATGTAATGAGAAATGTATCTTTTCATTGAAACAGAATGTAAGAGATGTTAATTTGATAGAAGTGGAGAAGGAGAGGTCACATTGCTGTTTTGTAAATGGAAAACTATTATGAAAACTGAAATGCAAGCTTGAAACAAGTTTTCTTCAAGATGTAGAATAACTGAGACAGTACAGTGTCAAAATGTTAAAACTAAGCTAGTAAAATGTATTGCAATTGTAGAGAGCAGACTGCTTCAAGAACTACAAAATTTTTTATCAAGTGTTCCCTAGGGTATAAACATACGATTACAGATTATCCTCTGACATGTGCTGGGGAAAATAATTGTATCCTGTGGCTACAACCCCTGATTTGATTCATGATTTAATAATAGGAAACGATTTTCCAATTTTAAGACACTATGGGAAATATGGGAGAAATGAAGGTCCATTATCAGTGTGGCAAGTTGATGCACTTAATAAGAAAGAGAGTAACAACCAGATATAACTTTTAATTGTAAATTTGGAAAGGAAGTAGAACAAAACAGTGAAAACCATACATTGTTCGAGAACCAAACTCGGGAGAAGGAGGTTGACTTTGAAATGCACCTCCTACCCTCTCCTCCCACACGAGTGCAGACCACAAACCTTCTTAATATAAAATAACTGGCCTGAAGCCCAAGTGCTTAAACCAGAACTAAAACACGTTTAGAATAACAGACACTAGTAGCCCAGCATAATGCATCGGAGATACTTCGGGTATAACTTACAGTGGGTAAGACAGCAATTCAGGTTGTAGCCTGCTAAAGGTCCCCAACCATGTCCCAAGACTCTCATTCCATGTTCCTAAGCACCCTGGAAACTATTAGGGTCCAACCCAATACTCTCATACTGGGTGACTTCAACTACCCCTCCAAAAACTGGGAAAACTACTCATGCACCGATACACTTGCCCAACGCTTTTTGGAATTCATTAATTCCAATGCGCTGGACCAGCTCATTCTTACCCCCACTAGAGGAAGCAACATGCTTGACCTGGTTATTACTAGCATGGACAACCATTGCTCAACACCTATAGTCAATTCCTCCTTGGTTAGATCCAACCACAAACTAATTACCATGGAAATCTACGTCACCCACACCACCAGCAAAGGTAACCACCGTGAAAAATTTCTCCAAAGCTGACTGTGAGCTCCTAAAAACAGAGGTGGCTAACTTCACGGCACCCATGCAAATGGAAAATAGGTGCATGACTGCTGAATCATACACCAATGTACTGTACGAACACATACATGAATGCATGGAATTAGCCATTCCCAGCAGAACCAAGACAGTCTCCTCCAAAAAAAGGAAGCCAATCTGGTGGTCACCGACATTAACAAACTCTACAACAGAAGGAAGAAACTGTTGCAGAAAAAGGTGAAGTCCCAAGACTGGAAAAACTCCCTTATTAGCCTCAACAAAAAGTTGAGATCCCTCATCAAAACCTCTAAAGCTAGCTATGAAGGCAGAATTGTGGCAGACACTAAAAACAACTACAAAGCCTTCTACAGTTATATCCAGAATTTCCATGGCAATGCCCAGATTTGCTCTGAGTTACTGCACAATGGTAACTCCTATACTGAGCCAACAGATATTGCCAACATACTGGCAGACAGATTCAGTGGCAACTTTACCACCCCCCCCCAAAGGACCAATCACAATACCGGAAGAATGCCAGGCACCCAATATTACTGCAGCACAGCTTAAAGCTGCATTGTCCAAGGCCAAGAATACAGGTTCCATGGGACCCGACAATATCCCTGGCTGTGTTCTACATGAACTGCAAAGTGAACTGGCACCACACCTGTGTGCCCTGTTCAATCACAGCCTCACCTCAGGCTTTGTCCCTACAGAATGGCGCACTGCTACAGTCATCCCTCTCCATAAAGGGGGAGTGACTACAGACCCCGGGAATTGTTGCCCCATTAGCCTGATGAGTCTGATATGTAAGGCTATGGAGAACATTATCATGGATCTAATTAACAAAGCTATAGGGAATCTCCAAACTCTGGATCCCACGCAGTTTGGTTTTGTGAAGGGTAGATCATGCCTGCTCAATCTGGTTGACATCTTTGAGTAAGTCATCAGAGCTATGGATGAGGGCAAGGCAGTTCATACAGCTTACCTTGATCTGGCTAAGGCCTTTGATACCAATCCCCACTCAGGAATTCTTAATAGACTCACCAAACTAGGCATCAGCCCCTATATTACTAGGTGGATTGAAAACTGGCTCACAGATAGAACCCACAGTGTGAAAGTAGCAGACTCCAAATCAGACTGCTGACCAGTCACGAGTGGAGTCCCACAGGGATCGGTCCTGGGTCCTCTCCTGTTTGGCATCTACTTCTCCAGGCCGACATGGAGGGACTCTTGCTGACCAAGTTCACCAACGATTGCAAGCTGGGAGCCATTATTAACTCCCCAAGTGATGTAGACATCCTACAGAAAGGCCTCTCTGAGACCAACGACTGGTGTCAAAACCATGGCCTCAAGCTTAATGCCAAGAAATGGGTCATCATTTCCTTCTGGGAAAAACTCAGTTCTTACTAGTTATGGCATTGATGGTAGTGCACTGAACACTGAAAGCGTTATAAGAGATCTAGGGACACAGGTTGACAGCAACCTCTCCTTCGTCCACCACATTGCCACCGTGGTCAGAAAGTCCTTTTATGTGTCACATCTCATTACCAAGGGTTTTGCATCCAGGAAGAAAGAGGTTGTCATCTCTCTCTACTCTTCCCTCATTAGACCAATCATAGAGTATAGTGCCCCATTTGGCATGTTACCTCACTAAACACCTGCAGCAGCTGGAAATGTCACAAACGTACCTCACAAAGAGAATCCTAGGCCTTAAAAACATGGCCTACAGGGACAGACTCAAAAAACTCCAGCTTTTCTCTGTCTCATATCGTCTATTAAGAGGCAAACTCTGCTTACTTACAAAGCCATGTCTGACCCAGCCCTGTTAGAAATGTTACACGTAAAGAAATCTCAATTCTTCCACGCCACACACTCCAGGACCTCAACCTCATTACCACAATCAACAGAACATGCTGGAGGGACAGGTTCATAACCCAGAGAGTGCTCATGCTCTGGAATAGACTTCCCATACATGTCAAGAAGAGCACCTCACTGGACCTTTTCAAAAGAAATCTTGAAGAGTGGATGGGAAATAGAAAGTTCAGCCCGGGATCACTCCAGTGGCTCTACTTGATAGAGGCACCGGGAGCTAATGGAGGCATGATGGTAGGGCAGCTCTATGGGTTAGGCTTGTAAAGGCTCCAGGGCTGTTGGCCTAGTACACACGTATGAACCTAAAAGAAGAGTTTATACTGAGATGCAGAGACAGTAATATGAGCTACTGATCTTACCAGTAAGCCCCATAAACTTTAAGAAGGTAGATGATTTGTATAGCCAGTGGAATATCATTGATGTACTGACCTTAATTTCTGGAGCTGACTGTGAGAGTGAGGCATAGGAAAAAAGCCTATAGCCTGGGAATGAGCTATTGGACTACATGAGACCATAGAAAAGAGGCCTATCTGTATCTTGATAAGACTGTATAGACTGGTGATCTGTTTGAAAGTACTATTTACATTGTGCCTTAGAAATTCAAATGAGTTTATATTTATATTTTTTTGCATATCCTGCCTTCAATGTCCTAACAAAGACACACCCCTGAAACAGCAGTCAGTATAATAAATGCATATGAGCTACTGACCTGCTAAACCACACGTAAATGTTTGTCAGGTGCTCTGTCTCATACCCCCTTTACTTATTTATGCTACCTCCATGGTCAGACAAGCATGACCAAATGACAATCTGTGTAACTACTATGGTTGGCCTGGCATGATTGACTATAAGATGGTGAATGACAAGGCATATGACCATTAACAAGCTATGGCAAATCACACTGCATCCATATGTATTTTTCAAAGCTAGTAAACCTTCTCCTTATTTGTTTCCACACAAATTATTAATGATCTCACAATTTTCCTTAAATGGAACAGTCTTCCTCTTGCTGTCTTGTTGGGAATCTTTAGGCCTAAGTAACTTCTCTAATACCTCTTATAATCTTAATTGCAAAATTTCACCAACAGCTTAAAATCAGAGCTCAGCACAGAACATGGCCTCCAATTGCTTAGATTATTTATTTTTATTCTTTTATATGAACAAATCTCCTCCCTCCAGAACTACAGTCATTAAATAAATATACCATACCTTCTAAGTCTCAAACTTCCAGCAGCTCATAAAACTGAAAGGTTGGCCCATCCAGGCCTTTGTCAGTTTCTAACTTTATTGATCTCCTCAGTTTACTTATTTGACGCTATTCTTTCCTCGAGGTTTACTCTGTTATCCAATCCATAACTCCTCTTTTGCCATACTTCTTCAGTGTGTTTATATTGACATCGATTAAGTCTTCATAAATAATTTTCTATAACTTCCATGATATATTTATGACAAAACTTCTACTCAATACAAATTTCACCTGACTCATACTTTCTACTCTTGCTCTTGTTCTTCTAATAAGCGGGAACTTTCCTTTTTACCTTTAGTAGCAAAGCTTTGATTCCCAAATGTTCCTTCATCCTCTCCTAGTTTGAGATGTAGCCAGGGAGGGGGGGGGTGTGGCTGCACCAGACTTAGTCCTTTAGGGTAGACAATTTCTGATTTTCTGTAAGTTTTTACTAGTTCCTGATCTAGAAGAAGCATTTATGTGGTCGTGATTGTGATAATATCAGGTATTGACAGCTATGTCGGGTGAAATAGGGCAGTGGATGTTTAACATATGCCAGCATAGCTAGCTGGAGTTTTGTAAAGAATTATATGTCTTTTGTATAAAAAACTGATCTGTATAAGTGCTTGTGTTGAAACTGTACCAGCAGTGGGTCCTGCTGGACAGAAAAGAAATACACTTAAATGTCAGACTGTATTGTAACTGTTGATCTGAAAACTCCATCTAAAAACAACCTCAAGTTTATGCTGCTAAACGCTAGGAGTCTTAACACAACACTTCACTCACTGGAAGCAGTATTCAACATATGCCAGCATAGCTAGCTGGAGTTTTGTAAAGAATTATATGTCTTTTGTATAAAAAACTGATCTGTATAAGTGCTTGTGTTGAAACTGTACCAGCAGTGGGTCCTGCTGGACAGAAAAGAAATACACTTAAATGTCAGACTGTATTGTAACTGTTGATCTGAAAACTCCATCTAAAAACAACCTCAAGTTTATGCTGCTAAACGCTAGGAGTCTTAACACAACACTTCACTCACTGGAAGCAGTATTCACCTTGGAAGACGCAGACATTTGTGCAGTCACGGAGACCTGGTTCAAGGCTGTGAAGAACACATACTGGGTTGCACCTCCTTCCACATGTTTAGACCACAAACTGAAGGCGGGAAAATTAAAGGAGGTGGTGTATCAATATTCAGTAAAGATTGGTTAAACAGCATGATTCCCTGGAGATACTTCAGGTGCAATTAACTGTTGATAGCACACCTATTCAGGTCATTGACAGCTACAAGATCCCCTTTATGAATCAGGACACCTACTCTGCCTATTTGGACCTACTTAAGACTATCAAGATACATGCAAACACCATGGTTTTGAGTGACGTCACTGATTGGGTAAATTACTTGTGCTCAAACTCACTTGTCCAAGTTCCTCAATTTCATTAATGCCAGTGCCCTGGACCAGCTGGTATACACCCCTACAAGGGGTGCCAACATCCTGTATCTGGAGTTTACCAATATGGGGACCACTGTGGCACCTCCACTGTGAGGTCTTCCCTGGTGAGATCTGATCACAAATCAGTCTAATTTTAAGTAACTATCACACCTGCACCCCCCCCCCCCCCCAGCAGCAGTAACTAAACTAAAAAAACTTCAACAAAGCAGATTATAACCTCTTACAGGATGGTATAAATAGCTTCACTGCACCCCCCCCCTCCCCCGAGATGGAACTGGCAACTATGCAGAGTTCTACACCACTGCTTTATACAAACACCTGTATAACTGCATTGACTCGGCTGTACCCAATACGACCAAAACAAGCTCCTCAAGAAAGAGCAAACCTTCCTGGTGGACAACTGCCATTAACAGGATTTGCAGTAAGAGGAAGAAATTGCTAAAAAAGAGAAGAGGGACTGAGCCCTAAACTGGAAAAACTCCCTCCTCAGTTTAAACAAGCAAATAAGACTTCTTGTGAAGTCCTCCAAAGCAAGTTATGAATCCAAATGAGTTTCCTCAACTTAAGACAAACATAAGGCATTCTTTAGTTACATCTGTAACCTAAAAGGAAAGGGACAGATTTGTGCTAAACTGGTAGTTAATGATACCACCATAGTTCTCAACTAAATATGGACAAATCTCAACAGAATCAGGGACAAATCCAGAAATAATCAGGGACACTTTTTAAAATATTAGAACTGTTAACTTGAATTGTTACCAGAATAAGATAATGTGAATTAATATACATTTCCTGAAGTAAAATAAGTCCATAAATCTAATGATTGTCATTATTTATGATGTGTAACTCACTACCATGTCTCCAAAAGTCACCAGTTTTAGGGGGGATTAAGAGGGACAGAGGTAAAATTTGTGTCAAAATCGAGGACATCCCTGAAAATTAGGGACAGTTGAGAGGTATGGCTACCACATATACTGAGCCTGTAAACATAGCTAATCTGTTGGCTGACAGGTCATGTGAAAACTTCATTCCCCTGTTCCCACCACATGTACCCCATGACATCCCTACCACCTGTCACCTACCTTGTATTTCTAAAGAGCAGGTCATAAACAACCTCTGTAAGGCCAAAAACACAGCATCTATGGGACCTGATAATATCCTAGGCTGCATCCTACATGGGCTCCAACAAGAATTAGCAACACTATTGGGTACTCTTTTCAGTCATGGTCTAAGCACTGGCTTTGTCCCAGCTGAATGGAAAATGGCCACCATTATTCCCTTGCACAAAGGTGGTGCTCCCACTGACCCTGGGAACTAGAGACCTTTTATCCTGACTAGCCTTATATGAAAGGTCATGTAGCAAATCATCATGGCCTTATCAACAAAGATATCTGTAATCTCCAAACACTTAACCCTTCTCGGTTTGGATTTGTCAAAGGGAGAGCATGTCTGTTAAACCCGGTGAACTTCTTTGAGACAGTCACCAAGGCCCTGGATGAAGGGAAGCCTTTGCTTACAGCCTACCTAGACTTAGCCTAGACTTAACCAAGGTTTCATTGACAAACTCACCCAGCTAGGTATCAACCCTTATCATTAGATGGGTCATTAACTGGCTCACTGAAAAAACTGATATAGTCAAAATAGGGGAATCTACTTACAACAGCGGAACTGTAACCAGTGGTATTCCACAGGGATCAGTCCTGAGACCTGTACTGCTTGGAATCTGTTTCTCTGAATTACAAGCAAAAACTAAAGGTCTGTGGCTTACAAAGTTTGCTGATGCCTGCAAACTGAGAGCAGTCATAGAATCTCCAAATGATGTCAACATCCTACAAGAGGGTCTTACACAAACAAATGATTGGTGCCAAAGTCATGGTGTAAATCTCAGTGCAAAAAATGTATTATCATCCTTTTCAGTAAGGATGGTGAGAGACCTGCGCACGCAGGTTGACAGCAGCCTTGCCTTTGACCACCATGTCTCCACAGTGGTAAGAAGAGCATTCTTTGTTGCTCACCACATAAGTAAGGGTATTGCCTCCAGAAAAAAAAAGAAGTTATAATTTCCCTGTACTCTTCCCTCATCAGGCCAATAATTGAGTACAATGCCCCTTTTGGTATGTACCATTCCAATACCTACAGCAATTGGAGAAACCACAAAGGTTCCTCACAAGGAAAATTCAAGGTCGTCAGCATCTGTCCTATATGGATCATCTGAAATCACTGTCACTTTATTCTATTTTATACAGATTACTCAGAGGCAGTGTCTGCCTTGCATACAAGGCAGTCTCTGACCCTGCTTTATTGAAAATGCCCTGTAAGTCAAATGGTACAAGGGTTACTCACTGCAAATACCTTAACCTGATCTGTGACATTAATAGAACCTGCTGGAGGGACAGATTTGTCTTCCAGAAGTTACCACACCTTTGGAACATACTCCCACTTCATGTCAAACAGAGCACCTCATTGGCTGTCTTCAAACGTAATCTGGACAGTTGGATGGGTAACTGAAAATTCATCCCAAGGGTTCCACCTGTGTCCCTCTTGGACAAGGATAGTATGTGCTGATCATGGAAATAAGGGTAGAACTTGGCTAGGCTTGTAAGGGCCCTATGGCCATTAACCTAGTAACTTCCTATGATCCTGTGAAATTAATATATTGTAACAGAGGATACTGGAAGAGAAGAGGTTAATCTCAGTCCAGCTAACTTTGAAAAATAGCCTGATATTAAATTACCTGGTTTAGGCCATAAAGATTGTATCTTACAGTTTTGACTGCAGCCAGAGATGAAATGTCTGTGAAAACCAGGACTACAAATCCTACTATATTGTCCTTAGGGGGGAATTAGTTGCTACCCTGGAAGGGTGGATTATTTGGAAATGTGTTTATAGCTTCCAGGTGTTATAACACATCTTAGCAAAGCTCTCTGTGTGTGTATTATGACACCAATGTGCTAGATTATGATTCAGTTGCTAGTAAAGTGGGTAGTGTGGGAACCAGAAGTTAGATGACCAGATGTGTGTGATGTCATTGTGTAAGCCAAAACTGAAATGATGCTTTAATACTAGATGAAACAGAAGTCTCTCAGCAGTCTGTTTTTGAAACTTGACAAAGTAGGATTGCTCACCCACTTCATCTTGCCTTGCTTTAGTAATTAACCAAGGGAATAGTAATTCTTTAGATCAGTCAGGAGAATTTAGTAACATTATTTAAGTACTGTTTTTCTTTTTCTGTGTGAATCTGTCCACTGTGTTATTTTTAATATGTTCTTTGATTGAAACTCTGGTGTTTATTGTAAATATATATTTAGTATTTTCATGTTCTTTTAGTATTTATTATTAAATATATTTAAACTTTTCATTGGCTGATTTTTAGAGAATATTTTAACCTTTGAGAGTACTTATATTTATTTGGTGACAATGGCCACTCCTGAAAGCCTTGCTGCATCAGTCAAATACTACAATTTGTATTAGTATTAATTTTACTCAGTATAATTGGATACCCTGGTAAGAACCTTAGAGTAGCTGCCTTTGGAGTGTTCTGGTGGCAGTACCTGTCTTATAGTCTGAGTAGAGGGGGCGTAGCTGGTAAATCTGTGCCAGGCTTTCCCAGGTTTGTGTGTGCGTGCGTGTGTGTGTGTGTGTGTGTGTGTGTGTGTGTGTGTGTGTGTGTGTGTAAAACTCAAATCTCAAAGTGTGTGTGTGTCAACTACTTGGAGCAGGGACACAGAGCACTGGTTTCACAGAGAGGGCGGTAGAGGACTTGGCTTGCAACACTCAGATGAGAACTCAACTCTACAGCTGTGGTCAGTGTGGAGTGTTATTTGGGGCCTGGTGAGAGACAGAAAGAGAGAGAGACAGAGAGGGAAACCCAGCCTCAGAAGAGTTGTGTGTTCCCTGTGTGCTTATAAGGGAGATTGTGCTTGATACAGAGAGCTGCATCTGGAAAAAATGTGTGTATCTATTTTTTGTTCCAAGTGAATGTCCCTCACCAGTGTCAGTAGTGGGAATTGAGGCTCCTTGATTACAGGCACAGAGCAGGGACATCACAGTGATAACCAACTTTTTTTTATTCTTAACTTGATCTCTGGACTTCTTTTTCACCTTTTTTCCTCTTCTCTTATGGACCTCAATTCTGGAGAAGAGGATAAACAAACCCAGGAATTACCTAATAATCTAGCTACAACTCTGACTATCTTGTAAACATTCTTATATTTACAGTATTTCTTTGCAGAAGCATATCGAGATCATTGCTCAGTCCTTCCACTGTTCTCTAGAATTCATCACTCATCTTTCCTCTCTGGATTTTAATCTGTATTCTCTGCTGTAAATGCGAACAATTGTTGTAAAAAAATTCATTTTCAAATAATTTGCCCACTATATCTCCATTGCTTTTTGACTTCTTATTGATTACATACCCCACAGTCCATTTTAACATCTTTTGTCTTTCTTTTTTATTACATCTCAGTTTTTCAGTTGTTAAGCATAATGCAGTGCAATTAGAATTAGTACAGTTCAATACCTTTACCATATATTTTTTAAAATAAGGATTTACAGACAATAATCATATTTTGTTTTACTACATCCTGTAATAAATATACCATTTGGATGTTCCTTCCACCACATGAGAAACTCAGTATGTCTTTCAACTGACTGTCAGCCATGGGTTTCTTCTTATTACTACCTTCAGGCAAATGTGTATTGAAATCCCACACCAAAGTGACTGAATTACTTGTTGAGGGATTACTGTTTATGTTTTGGAATAATTCAATTTATTTTTTATTTATATTAAGCAAAGTGTTGCATGACCTTGCTGTGCTTCTTCCAGTCAAAACTCACCTAATAGTGTTTTTCCAGTTTTTATAATCATAATGTCCAAACTTCTTATGCATCCTTGTAATTAAAAGCAACTCCAGAATTCTCTTGAAGTCTAAAGACACCAAATTAGTTCACTTTTCTGACCCATCCTAGTCTTCATTCTCTCTAACTTGTTAAAATAGGAAACATCCTGCAGAAAAATTAAATTACATTTTAAAAATATTCAAAAATATGTAACTTAAGTTCTGAAGCTACTTACATCAGGGGATTTTTTTCATTTTTTTGTCCTTTTCTTCATGATTAATTTCTTGTTTGAAAATATTTTTATTCATTTTCAAAAAGAAAAACATGCATACAGGTTATTTATGACAGTGGAGTCTTTACAGATTATTTAAACAGGTTATCTAAAAGCAGTAAACAGATATCAACATTAAACAGATATCAACATTAAAACCAAAATAAAGTAATTACAAGGGTGTCTATTATTGACATATAATCGACTTTCTATACAATTGTTTCCTAATTATAATTTGCTACAGTCATTACTCTCCAACATTTCAGTTACTTTTTGCCATGCTATATATAATGATGTAGTTCTTTCAGTTCTTCCTTTAATAGTGTTCATTTCCAATTGCGATACTGCTGACATCATATTCCTGTATTGCTTAAAAGTTGAAGAAGCTTTGGATTTCCAGTTTGATGTAATGTTTTTTCTTGCAATGGCTTGGAGAGTCCACAAGATTACATATTTTGTTCTTGGTACACAGTCAGGTACAGGTACGTTAAACAAAATAATAGATTTGGAAATCTGGAATTTGTCATTGAATACCATTTGCAGAAAATAATTTATTTTATCCCAGTATGGTTTAATCAAATGGCATTCGTAGAACATATGTTGCCAGTCTGCTTTTATTGTTAAATCACATCTCCAACAGCCAATATTTTTTTTAAGCTTAAGTTCCATTTTATGAGGGGTTACATAAGATCTGTGTATGAATTGTCATGCAAAGAGTTTCCAGTGTAATGAAAGTGATGTCTGCTTTGGAGAGAGAGGAATTAATTTTTTATCTCTATCATTTGGTACTTGCCCATTAACTAATCTATAATAGTTCCATATTTTGTCATTATTGTAGGTTTTTTTATTTGTTTTATAAATAGAGGATAAGTATCCCTTTCCACTAATGGGTTGACGTATTAATAATATTATATGCTCTATGAAATTAGGAACATTTTGTCTTATTGATGGTTGCATTGTTTCTTGTTTGTTTAATACATATTGTCTTACTTCTTGTATATGTAGCCATGAACTATTTTTCATATTTAATTTCCTTTGAATTTGGTCTATTGACAGAAGTTTTCCAGAATTTACCAGTTGATGCCAATATGTTAATCCCTTTTCTTTAAGCATTTTGATTACTTCTATATCAAATGTTATTATATTGCCTTGTGTGTACACTACTGGATTTAGTAGAAATGGCCATGCTTTAATATCAGGATTGCTATTGATAAGATTTTTGAAATTTTTTAATGTATAAGTAATGTATTTGGAACTTATATTTTTATGTTTATGTTTGTTTGTGTCTTTTGGCTTTTCCTGGTTAGGGGTTGCCACAGAGGAACTCCGGTCCGCTAATGATTGGCAGTATATTTTTATGTGCTGGCTTGCCGGACCTAATGCACAACCTTCAACGAAAGAATGCCCATTCACGCATATCGACACACAGAAGACGCACTAACTGAGAATCGAATGGGCAGCGTCTGTGAGACAACAATGCTACCGCAGCACCACCACCGCAGCCATGTATCATCATGTATTCCTTCATCAGCCATAGAAATTTGTTTGATATGAAATCAGTATATTTATTTAATACAAATCCTGATTTTAGCCAGATTTTCTCATGAACTAGCTTCCATGTTGATGTATATCTTGTATTTAGCCATAATGATATTGTTTTAATAACAGATGAATGTAAATATACTGTAAACCTATGCCACCCATATCCCATTCATCTGGATGATATTTCATAGCTATCCTTGGCTTTTTTGGATACCATAGGAATCTTATTAAATCAATTAATTGTTTAAGGTATGATTTTGCTGGTGGCAAAGAACAAGTTTGTATGACATAAAGAATTTTTGGAAATATGATAATTTTAATTATATAGAGCCTTTCTTCCATTGAAAAAAATAATTTATTCCATTGTTGTATTATATTTTTAATATTATTTAAGATCTCTTTATAGTTTGTTTCGATTGTAGTATCTAGATTGTTAGTTATTATAATTCCCAAGTATTTGATTGTATTATTGGTGGGGATATATGTATAGTATTTTTATTTAGATCTTTTTTATTAGTATTTATAAGCAATACATTTGTTTTGTTTCTGTTAAATTTAAGACCTGATATTTTTTGAAAGTTTTGAATTGAGTCCAGTAATGCTTTTAAAGAGCTATTATTATTCTTTAAAGTAATTAATATATCCTCAGCAAAAAGTTGAGTTTTAAGCTCTAGGCTGTTGTCTAATCGTATTCCTTCAATCTTTGTACCAGTAAGTTCCACCTATAGTCAAAAGCGAAGGGAGTAGCAATTTTGTGGAAAACACTACTTTAATGCCTAAAGTCATAAACACATTTCATGATGACTCAGGAATGTTTTTGTCTAGTGACAATATCTAGCAATTAAATGGTATATACATTAGTGAATATTTATTGCATACCAAGACTAGGAGTTAGAGTGGCCAAACAACAATTAGATGACATTGTACAATATGCCAAGGGCAATTTAATCATAACTGGAGATTTCAATTGTATTATAAAAGATATTGACACATACACTAAAACTACACATAATAGATCACCTTTAACAAAGTTGTTATCTGAGTTTGTTGAAACTTTTAATATAGTTGACATAGATGAGTATGCTGTCCCAGATGCACTATTCTTTACACATTTTTCCCATAGACATAATACATACTCCAGAATAGATAGAGTGTACATAACAAAAGATTTAACCACTAAATTAAATAAAGTCAAGACAATTTCATGTCCATTTTCGGACCATAACACCATAACATTTGAGATAGACTTGTATTTCAAGAGAAGGATATCAGTAACAAGAATACCATCCTACATAACAAATCTCAAAGAGTTTAAGGAATTTTATATTAAAGAGACACAATCATTCTTAGATATGAATCTTACGAAAGATGTATCTGAAATATATATACGGGATGCATTGAAGGCATACCTATATGGAAGAGTGGTGGGATGGTATAAAAATAAACAAAAACAGTGGAATAAGCAATTAACGGAATTACAGTCAAAAGTGGCAAATTTAAAGCTTAGTATTCAAAATGGAAATACCAACTTAATAAAAGAACTGAAAGACACTAATAAAAAATACTCAGACGCTACACCACAAAACAATGATCAACTTAGAAAAAATTAAAATATGTTCCTGTTCAATGAACCCTAAAAAACAACGAAGAATAGCAAATAGGACTAAAAAGATGATTAAAACAAATCCAATCAAGGAAATACATAATATAGAAACCAAAAAGAAAGTGTCTGATTTTGAAGGAATACTAGAAGCATTTAGGCTATTCTTTCATAAACTTAATAATCAAAATGAGAAAATGGAAACACATTCAGTATTGAAAGCTTTTCTTAAAAACAATGTTAAAGTTAGGTTATTAGAGGAGCAGGTACAACTAATAGATAAGCAAATAATGACAGAACTTAAAGTTCAAGTAAATAAGCTAAAATTAATCAAAGCTCCAGGTATAGATAATATCACCCCAGAAATGTTTAAATTACTATCTAAGGAGGCTTTGCTGTTGTTATTGAATGTCTTTACATGAGATAAAAATGGTAAAGACATCCCTCTTCTTGGAAGTACACACTAATATCACCAATTCGGAAACAAAGTAAAGATCCCAGTGAATGTTCATCATACATACCCATTTCACTTCTTAATATAGACTGAAAAATTTTTATGGCAATACATGCTGCTCGAATAAAACAATTACTACCATTTCTGATAGAGGAGGAACAAACAGGTTTTATAAAATATAGGAACACTTATGACAACATCAAAAGAATTCTTTCCTTAATTGATTATATAAATGTTACAAAAACAAAATGAATGTTATTAGTATAGATATAAATAATGCATTTGATTCAGTGAACTGGCATTGTCTATGGCTAGTTTTAGAAGAATACGGCTTCTCAAACAACTTTACCGTGTTAATAAAATCATTATATGTAAAATCATTGGCTTATGTAAAACTGGGATCTTGTCTATCTAAATCTGTTAAAATAACAAAGGGCACAAAGCAAGGCTGTCCTCTTTCCCCGTTATTATTTGCACTAGTCATTGAACCCTTAGCAAATAATATATGTATGAATAAAAAGACTGATTAATTTCTGAAGCTGTATCAGGAGATTTTTTTTCATTTTCTTCCCCTTTTTTCTTCATCAGTTTCCCTTTTCATTTTTTTACCTCTTCCCCTGATAGTCACCTCTTCAAACAGTGAACCACTCCACTTATCTTACCCTACCTTTTTCACTATAGAAAAAGACATTTTCAAATGCACACCAGACTGAAACATTTCCTTGTCATTTTTAAGTATTTCCTTGATTTTTATACATTCTCAAGTATCTAAAATTCTTCTGATTCAATCTGTGTACTTTCTGCTAGACTCTTATACTCCCTTTTTTCAGGTCTTCCTTTCAGATTCAGTATAATTTCCTTTCATGCATATTCTCATTCTGTAATTCATGGCTGTCAACCCAGAACTGAGTATCAAAGCTATATTTCTGATGTTGTAGTTAGATTTCATTTTCATATATCTATTTTCCACATGCTTTTTTGTGTCTTCTTTTTAAGGATGTTGACATGCTCTAGTTCTCAGTAGACATAACCATTTGGCTGGTGAGGATAATGAATAGTACCTTTGCAGGACTTTCCGTGTATAACAGCTGGAATATGCATGCTCTGTCCTTTACTCATTCTGAAGTCCATCAGCAAGGACTACCTACTCCCTGGTCTGTACTACTTGGGGAACCAGAGTCTTTTTAATATCTCATACTTCTCACAATGTGCTTTCAGCTTCTGTTTAATATCAATGTCATCAAAGTATCTGTCTTAAATTATAAACAAATCAGGCTTTTTCATAATGTTCAAAAATTGTAACCAAGTAATGTTACATAGTTATAAGCAAATCAGTCTTTTTTACAATATTACAAAATCATGCAAAATAACATTTAACCAAGGACTGACTTTTTTTTACTTAAGATGTTATGCATGTCAGTTTACTGCCAACAGATTCAGCAGATGCATTACAATGTACTTCTTGATCGGAGTGAATTATTAGCCTGAGCTGCTTTACAGAAATACTGTTTTGTTCCAAAATCTGTATCCAATAATATGTTCAACCTATTTATTCCAAACTTGCAAACAGCAGCACAGGATCTTTGTAAGGCTCTCTTCCATGTAAGAACACCCCTGCTGCTGTGATGTCACTTTTTCCTCCACATTTGTTTAGTATTCATGCTGTTCTATTTCATTTCTCTGTCCTCCTTGGTGTTGCGGAATGTCTGTATACTCATTGGAGATCACTACTGACCCTTATAGTTTCTCCAATTTTCTTCAAATCTTCATCTCCAGCAACTGTTTCAATAATCATATTTTGTATTGAGCTATTTGCACTCTGCTTCTAGCTAATCACACCTGAATAAGTACATCAGAATGTAAGACCCACCAGGCTTTTTTTGTATCATTGATCACATCCATACTACCCTCCATCTTATCCATATACATCCTCTCTGCTTCATTGCCTTCTGCTGAATGAATGTCCACCATACATGAAAACAGTAATGAAGTGTCCATGGGTGTCCAGGCCACATTATCCTCGTCATTATGAGCACCTCTTGGGTGTTTCCAGAGAGTAGACCCTGCCAGGGAACTAAATTTATCAACATATGTACATAGGTAAGAGCGTTGCAAGGATGAAGAAAAATAATAAAAAAAGTACCTAAAAGATGAATATTGTGCAACAGTCTGCTTATGGCTTGTCTGTGTTTCATCAAGTCTAAACATCAATGAAGCTTCTGCCAGACCAGACAAATGGGTTGAAGCTTCAGCTCAATGAAACTTACAAGAACTTTATGTTTTACAGGAAGCAAGCCACCCTCCCCCTTGCATCCCTCGTATGGTGGGATTTGTCCACACCGCTTACCTAGGTGTACTAATTCTACAGATGTGCAATTGTTGGAAAAGAGAAAATCACATACACATAAGAGTCACTGCAGGTGCACAGAGAGAAACTGCAGCTGTAATGACTTCAAGTTGGAAAAGTGAGCCAGGAGTTTGTCATGGAGCTGGATTCAACAAGTAAAAAGCTCAACCACTTTGCATTTGACCAAATATAGGATGACACTGCTGATGTGCTTGCCAGTTATTCAGCTGGCAGTGAGTTAGTCCTTTCCTGTGATTGTTTAGTGCATGTTTTAAGAGCTGTGCTTTCATACATACTGTGTGACAGTAGTGAAAACTCATTTGGTTTCAAGTCATCTGTGATGATGCTAGGTTAAAAAATGACTCGGAAATGCCCAAGTAATCATTGCCCGTAATTTTGGAATCCAGGGATTTAGTTAAATGTTTATATGGCCTTTTTTAACCATATGCACAAAGAACAAATGCTGATTAAATTCTAACAAAGAACAAACAAAAAAAAAAAAGAATTTCCACAGATGGGTTCGCCAAGAGTAAAATTTTGGAGCATGCTATTGAAATCAAATGAATATAACATTACTAACTGACCATTACTAGTAAACATATTCAAAAGCCTTGCAATAAAAATTAAATAAAAAAAGTAAGATAGTTGAGTGTTTTCATCTTATTGTTACACTTTATAAGAACACAAAGAATGAACAGTCCAAGATATTTAAGCAAGCAATAATACCTGACAGGTTATGTGTTGCTGTGTATTTAACACCCACTCAGCGGTGTTATGAGGCCTGATGCCACAGGCGGATACCCCTGGATGGGCATTAATTACACATTAACACACACGCTGGAGGGCATTATTTTGCTTAGAGAATGGGCTTGTTGTAAAACTGTTGTGTTTTTCTTACTTGTGTGTGTGTGTGTGTGTGTGTGTATATATATATATATATATATATATATATATATATATATATATATACACACACACACATTTTTTTTATTACTATATATACTTTTGTAGTATATTTGTGATGTTGCTTAATGTTTTAAACTTGCTGTAGTATATGTTAATGGTGTTAGAGGAAGGATTTTGCAGCCAAAATGTAACATTTAAAAAATCACTGGGTTATTTATTTTACTTTTGGTCCCTTACTCCTAAATCATTTGGTTGGCAGTCACTGGAAATTGAAATTACTAAATAATGATATACATTTCAGCTTCAGACGTTTTTTTTTTCCTTCAGAAAATTCATGCTAACTTAAACCCTTTACTTTAGCAGCTTTGTAATTTTATAAAAGCAATAATTAAGTTTCTATTTTAGAGCCTTTGTTCCCCAACGATTTCTTCAGCTTGAAGGTGCAGAGGTTTGCAAACCTCTTTACTGCTGCTACTGCCTGTAGTCATCTCACACACTTACCTTCACACATAAACACAGACTCGCACCTTTGCTTCAGTAATAAATGCATGCTAAGGGAATCCTTGTTATTCTAGCAACTTTCTAAGTTTATAAAAGTAATATTTAAAATCTGTCCCTATTTTACGCCCTTTGTTTCTCCATTATTTGTTGTTCTGTCCAGATTTCTTGTGCCGAGAGTTATAGTTGAGAGATATGCAAAGTTTTTAGGTGATGCTGCCAGGGATCGCTCTCGCTCTTCACTTTCTCTGTCTGACACACACGGACACACACACACACACACACACACACACACACACACACACACACACACGCTTTTTTACACTCGCTTAACAGCAGAAGTGCTGCTTAGCCAGTGTAAAATAGTAGCTTAACCGATCTCTTACTCGCACTCATACAAGCATACAGTTTCACACACTAACACATACACACACACTTCCATTTTATTTTATACTCGCTAAACAACAAAAGCACTGCTTAGTGAGTGTAAAATAGTAGCTCATCCGATCTCCCTCTGAGACTTACACATGCATACATATACACATTTTTTATTTTACTTTTATTTTATTTTACACTCACTAAACAGCGGAATCACTGCTTAGTGAGCCATTCCGTTTTCTCAGTCCGAGCTCCACAGCGGTTTGATATGCTGCCGTGAAGTGGTAGACATGTTTTTCAGTGGGCATTACTTGTACATTAATACCATGCTGGACAACACTCTTCTCCAGTCAGGGTACTGATGTATAGTAAGCCCATTCTCTAAACTTTAATAACCCATCACATGACCACGAAGAAGAATGACAACACATCCTTACTGTAACCACTAAGTCATAAAATACTATAAATCGCCAGAAAACATGGATAAAGGTTTAGTTGCAAATCACCATAACATGTTTCAGCTACATCAACATTACATGTAATAGCAAAACAACTCACATACTGTTTAAGGGCAAAATGTAAGGACACAAAACAAAAACAAATGAAAAAACTTTACCCCTTTACCTTTTAAATGCTAGCTGATTTCATTCTTAACACACTTGCTAAAAATGTCTCTTGCATTGAGACCTGGAGTATTTGTTGTACTGGCTCTGAGTTTTCACGCTAACTCACGAAATTCCATTTTATTTTCCCTTCGCAAGTATAGAAAACAGGTACACGCCTGTTTGGAACAAACATTAGAATGTTTATCAAGAGCAGTCCTTGTGTCATGCTTCAAAATGCAATAAGTGTGATGATATATTCTTGTCCTATGTTTTTTCTCCATTTTGCCTATATGAAATGTCTGGCATCCTGTGCAACAAGCCAAATATATCACTGCCATAGAGTTGGAGTTGAATCTTTTTAAGTGTTAACCGTAACAAAGTTTTTTGTGCCAAGTAACCATGACCCTTGCAGTCTATGTACTTGCATTACTTGCACCTGCAACACCTGTGTACCCTTGTTGTTCTGCAACACCTGTGTACTCTTGTTGTTCTGCAACACCTGTGTACCCTTGTTGTTCTGCAACACCTGTGTACTCTTGTTGTTCTGCAACACCTGTGTACCCTTGTTGTTCTGCAACACCTGTGTACTCTTGTTGTTCTGCAACACCTGTGTACCCTTGTTGTTCTGCAACACCTGTGTACTCTTGTTGTTCTGCAACACCTGTGTACCCTTGTTGTTCTGCAACACCTGTGTACTCTTGTTGTTCTGCAACACCTGTGTACCCTTGTTGTTCTGCAACACCTGTGTACTCTTGTTGTTCTGCAACACCTGTGTACCCTTGTTGTTCTGCAACACCTGTGTACTCTTGTTCTGCAACACCTGTGTACTCTTGTTCTGCAACACCTGTGTACTCTTGTTGTTGTTGGTAGAGGTGTTTGTCTCACCATGTACTCCCTCAAAAATTATCTTCAAATTTGGTTTGTTTTTATAAACAAAAAAGTAGTTCATTGCCTATGGCATCATGTGGTATTCTGAAGTGAGAAAATTACAGCATTGTTTGTGTATAACCCAGTTGATGGTTTCAGAATCTAAGCTGGGGCATGAGACCAGAGCTCTCTCATATGACTTAAAGCTAGGCTTTCTGACAAAGGAAATCACGCCCCAATGCAGAGCGAAAGCTGCAATGCTTTTCTTTACTCCATTGTTATAACAGAGGGTGAATCATAAATGTTTCTGCCTCATTAATTATGACAGTAGACAGGGTATAATTTGCATTTAATTTAAATTAAGTGATCTGCTTATTTTGGAGTTCCCTGTAGATTACATGTTGATTCTGCCAATTCCTGCCATCTGAAAACAGGAGCTAGAGTAATCTTTTGTGGTATGACTGTGTGGGGTGGTCAGTGCGTTTAGTGGTCCTGCCAAGTTGTGCACAGTAAGCATACCATGATATGCAACACAGAAGCTGTATTTATGCTTGCACTTTTACAGTGAATATATAGTGATTCTGACATTGCTTTTCAGCACTGTTACGCACGGGTCATCGGAAACAGAGTTAGCTTCTTATTTTTCAGCTATTTGCCTCCATCTGTACAGCATTAAATATTAACTTACACTTCATAGTATGTTCTGTCAGTCATACATTTCTAAATCACTGACTTTGTTGCCACCCTGCATTAGCAAACATAATCCATGCTGTATGCAGCTATTCACAGAGTTGCTCAGAATTTCATAAATTGTGTAGAGCTCTGGTATGTGATGCCTACTATGTTCCAGTCCTACATAGCTGATAATGTATTGAGACACAAGCTTTATAGGTTTTGTACCTGGAGAATGCTTGTGTGCAGAATTATTCCTATGGTCTTAAATGGATCCCAGTAGTAAATAAGAGACATTCAGGGTTTCTGTCTTATAAAGTGGTCATGATACTACAGAATAAAAGAGAGTCAGGTCTCATATGTGATATAGCAGTGTTTTTTGTGTGTGTGTGTGTGAGGAGGTACATAGGTAAAACAAAAAATAAATGGACAGTACTTATCTTCAAAACTTAAAGAAAAATACTACAGATGGAAAATTCATTGAGTTGCATCAATGTTCACACATGTGTTACTGAAGAATACATGTATTTGTGCAAGTTGCAGTTAAGGAACATGTGCCTGTTACTAGAGAAGACAGAAGTTCTTTAAATTCTTCAGGTTTCCTGGGTACCATGTCTGAGGATATTAGATATTGTTATCTGTGCTAGCATGACTGGCTGAAGTGCTGTAAATGCTTGTAAATAGTTATAAATTACCATGTATTTTATATGCCAGCATGACTAGAATTCTCATAGGTTCATAGGTTAGTACTAGGCTATCGGCCCTAGGGCTTATACAAGCCTAGCCATAACAATTCCCTGGCTATTTCTTCTCACACTATTTATTTCCCTGTACCTCTGTCTAGCAGGGCGACTGACGTGATCCCCAGGGTGAATTTCTTTTCTCACATCCAATTGTCAAGGTTCCTTTTGAAGAAGGCCAAAGAGGCGCTCTGCTTGACATGTATGGGCAATCTATTCCAGAGTCTGGGGAGTCTCTGGGTCAGGAACCTATCCCTCCAGCATGTTTTGTTTATTGTGATGACAAGGTTTAGATCTGTGGAGCATGTGGCTCTGAGGGATTGGGATTTCTTTAAGTGTAGCATGTCCAACAGCTCTGGGTTTGACATGGCCTTGTATGTTAAGCAGAGATCGCCTCTGAGAAGATGATATGTGACAGAGTATAACTGGAGTTTTTTAAGGCGGTCAGCATAGGGCCTGTGATTCTTTTAGTGAGGTACTTCTGCGACCTTTCCAGTTGTTGCAGATGTCTTGAGAGGTACATACTAAATGGGGTGTTGTATTCTATAATGGGTCTAATGAAGGATGAGTACAGTGGGACATGACCTCCTTTTTTCTGGATGAAAAGCCCTTAGCGATGAGGTGTGCCACATAGAAGGATTTTCTGACTGTTGTGGCGATGTGGTTATTGAAGGTGAGACCACTGTCCACCTGTGTCCCTAAGTCTGTTATCACACTTTCAGTGTTTAGTGTACTGACACCTATGTGGTAATTCATGGATACATGTTTTTTCCCAAAGGGGATAATTATACATTTCTTGGCATTGAGTTTGAGCCCATGGCTCTGGCACCAAGCATCTGTTTCTGTAAGGCCCTTTTGTAGAGTATCCACATCATTTGGGGATTCAATAATGGCTCCCAGTTTGCAGTCATCTGCAAATTTTGTTAGCCAGAGTCTCTTAATGTTGGCCTGTACTTCAGAGAAGTAGATGCCAAACAAGAGTCGTCCCAGGACTGAACCCTGAGATACTCCACTTGTCACATGTTTGGAGCTGGATTTGGAGTCCGCTACTTTTACAATGTGGGTTCTGTCAGTAAGCCAGTTGGCAACCCATCAAGTGATGTAGGGATTAATGCCCAGCTTAGTAAGTCTATCTATGATTCAAGAGTGGGGGATGGTGTCAAAGGCCTTGGCAAGGTCCAGATAGGCTGTGTGGACTGCCTTACCCTCGTCCACGGCTCTGGAGACTGATTCGAAGAAGTCAGTCAGGGTCAGGAGACAAGATCGGCCCTTCACGAATCCAAACTGGGTGGGGTCCAGTGTTTGAAGGTTGCCAATGTCTTTGTTTATAAGTTCCATGATAATACATTCCATGGCCTTGCAGATCAGGCTCATCAGACTGATGGGGTGGTAGATGTTCTTCGTTCCACATTGCTGCAGTCCTTACTATTGGGTAGTCCGCTGTCCAGTCGGCCCGAATACCAGAGTATATGGCTGACGTCGGTCAGGGCGCATTAGACTGACGTCAGTACGTCAGGGTACTAATGCGCATGACCGACGTCATATCCTCAGTCTTTTTTGCCGCATGGTCCGATGCAGAAGCAGTTTTGCGAGTGCAGGTTGGCGTTCTGAAATATTTCCGAAACCGGAGTTTCAGACCGAATCAGAGTTGGCTAAGTACCCCGTTGGGGAACATTTTGTTTTTTTTCTTGCCTCAGTATTTAACCGGATGTCAGAAAAAGTGAATAACTGTATTTCTTGTGGGAAACAGATACCTCATAGGGATTACCATACCTTGTGTATACCTTGTTTAGGGCCTGAGCACGACGTTGTTGGATGCCGCTCTTGTGCTAGGTTTAACAAACGCACTATTAAGAGGAGGTTAGACTGTGCCAGGTTAGTGTTTGGGAAGCGTTGCAATTATAAAATGCCGTCGGATGCTCCGACGCCCGCTTCGTCCAAGAAGCGCAAGGACAAAACAGCGAAGCCTAGGGTTCATGAACCTGCAGTCCCGGACGTCGGTTCTTTAGAAGGCTCAGTGGAGCCAGAGGTATTGCCAGGAATTTCTTTGGAGTCTCAGGCAGAGACTTTACTGTTACAGGATGTGCCTTCTCAGGAGGTAGGCCAGGCTGAGGGGCTTCTCAGGTAACTGTTCTTCCCTCTCTTCCCAAGGTAGTTAGAGCCTCTCCTTCTGTTGCCAAAACTTCTTTGAGAGGTAGGCCAAGTTTAGCTTCAGTGGGGGCTTCTCCTAGCACTTCAGGTTCTGTGCCTAAGAAACATATGCTTAAAATGGCAGAAGATTTGATTACTATGATTAGAGGTTCTATGCCCCCTCCTGATAAGAGGCCTAGGGTGGAACCTGAGTTTGAGTGTTTGGAACAGTATTCAGAGGCTTCAGAGTCTTCTGGAAGATTTGCAGGAGTTTCCACCTTATTCTGATTCTGATGTGGATGATTCCACTCCTACAGCTTCTCCTCCTGAGGATTTCTCATTTTCAGAGACTCTGCATTCCATGAGAGAACACTTTAAATGGGAAGGCCAAGATTACTCTGATTCCAGGAAAAGGCTTAGGGAATTCTTATTTTTACCCCAACATAGGCCCTTAGCTATACCTCCTGTGTTGAATGTGGTGGAAGATGTTTTTGCAGAGGCTTCCCTGAACCCTGACTCTTTGCCTCCTGCTCCTGTTAAACCTGATAGGTACTATAGGGTGCCCAAGCTCATAAGTATTTGTTTAAGAGTCCTAGGGCGGATCCAGAAACTGTTTCTCAGGGGCCTAAAGGTGTTAAGGCCTCTGTGGTTAAAAAATCCTGTTCCCACTGATAAAGAGGCAAGGGCTTTGGATAGGTGGGGAAAGAAAGTGTATACTTCTTCCACTCTAGCCATGAGAGCGTTGAATTGTCAGTTTCACATGCTAAAATATCAAAATTATCTCCTTTCACAATTGAAATCTAAGGTGGATGCTTTAGCGGAAGGTATTGAGTGTAAAGAGTTGCTGGATTTAGTTCATGTGTCTGAACAAGTAGGTAAGCATTCTTTGCAATGTGGTTTTGATGCTGTACAGGCCTCTTCGAGGGTGGCTGCTACTAGTTCTGTTCTTCGCAGGCATGCCTGGTTGAGGGATCAGAATTTAGCTGAGCATGTTAAGACAAGGATTTTGGATGCTCCTTTACAGTCTGATGTGTTGTTTGGTTCGCCTGTGGAAGCAGTTTTAAAGAAAATGGAGGACAAAGCTAAGTCTATGCAAACTGTTAAAGATTTTTGCAGGTGCAGCCACCAAGTTTAGTAGAAATTGGCCTGCTAAGGGGTGGACATATCCTGCTTATGACTCCCAGTCTAGGGGTAGGTCTAGACGTGGTAGGGGCAGAGCTCAAGGTTCTTTTAGGCCTAGAACAGGGAGTTCACCTGCTCAGACTTCTGGTGAGGGCAGGGGTCAGTCCTTTCGTAAACAGACCCAATGACCTGCCTTTTCAGCTGCCAGAAGATTCTCGTCTGGCAGCTCCTTTGGGAGGAAGACTGTCTCTTTTCAAAGAAAATTGGGATTTAATTACTCAAGACAGATGGGTGTTGGATATCATTCACCACGGTTACAGGTTTTATTTCCATACATTGCCCCCTTTCAAAGGCATGCCAGACGTTCCTCCTCCACAAGAGGCTCACAAGCAAATTTCTCAGTTACTCCAGATGGGGGCCATTCAGCCAGTCCCTGTATCAGAAAGGGGCCTAGGATTTTATTCTCGCCTGTTCCTAGTACCAAAGAAGGGGAACACGTGGAGACCAATTTTGGATTTATCTCTCCTCAACACTTATCTGGACATTCCAAAGTTCAAGATGTTGACGTTACAACAGCTTTTACCTCTGCTGGGCAAAGATCACTGGATGGTAACTTTAGATCTCAAGGAGGCTTATCTTCATGTGCCTATAAGGCTAAGTTGCAGGAAGTATCTGCGGTTTCGAGCTGGAAATTCTCATTATCAGTTCTCTGCATTGCCCTTTGGCTTATCTACTGCCCAGAGTATTCACAAAGGTTCTGGCTCCAGTGATAGCTTACTTCAGGCTACAAGGAATTCAAATCTATCCTTACTTGGACGACTGCCTGATTCTGGCTCAAGAAAAGGAAGACCTTCTACAGCATCTGGAATATGTTATAGCAGTGCTAAGATGCCTAGGGTATTCTGTGAACGAAATAAAGTCCAGTCTAGTACCCTCTCAAGACATGTGCTTTCTGGGTGTGAGACTGAATACAGCAGCCCAGATGGCCTTTTTAACCCCGGACAAACAAAAGAGTCTATCACATTACTTCCATCAACTATCTCATCAGTCCGTGCTGACTGCAAGGACAGTCCTTCAAGCATTAGGGTTCATGGCATCTTGTATTCTGGTGCTTCCCAATGCCAAACTGCATATGAGGAAGCTACAATGGTATCTCAAAATGTATGGACACAGCACTGCCAGGATTTGGACACTGTCATTCAAATAATACCTTGCCTTCAAAAAGAATTTTTGTGGTGGGCTCAGGAATGTCACCTAAACAAGGGACTCTCTGTGACCCGCCAGAGGCGAGTCAGATTTTAACGACAGATGCCTCGGACATTGCTTGGGGAGCTCATCTAAATGGAAAGTGGATACAAGACAAGTGGCCTGCCAGACTACAGCATCTACATATCAACATGAAGGAGATGTTAGCAGTCCAGTTTGCATTAATGGCTTTCAAGGAGTTACTTCTTCCAGGGCAGGTGTTGATTCTAACAGACAACACAACTGTCATGTGGTACATCAACAAACAAGGGGAACACATTCTTACCCATTGTGCAGGCAAGCAATGATTTTATGGGAGACTGCGCTCAGCTTGCAACTAACTCTTCAGGCAAGGTTTCTGCCGGAGCACAGAACTCCTTAGCAGATGTGTTAAGCAGACAAATCATGGATCCCCACGAGTGGAAACTGGATCTTCATGTATTTCAAAGGTTGACAGTGTCCTGGGGAACTCCAGACATAGATCTGTTCGCTTCTCCACTAAACCACCAGCTGCCAAAGTTTTGCACAAAGAGGTTACATCACACAGCTTGGAAAGTGGATGCTCTCTCTTTCAGTTGGGAAAATCTTCATGTGTATGCGTTTCCACCTCTTCCTCTTCTTCCAAAGGTGCTTCTAAAGGTCAGACAAGACAAGCCAAGGATGATTTTAATAGCTCCAGATTGGCCTCGCAGCACTGGTACCCATTACTGAGGAGTCTAGTAAAGAAGCCTCCATGGCCTTTACCCTTGATTCCGCACCTGTTGTCTCAGAGAGAAGGCCACCTGCTCAATGTCAAGCTTCGCTCTCTTCATCTAACAGCATGGCATATTCTGTTTTGAGAGACAGCCGGTCTCAACTTCCTCAACAAGTTTTAAATGTGATTATGGAAGCTAGAAGACCTAGTACAAGGAAAGTGTACGCAGAAAAATGGAAGAGATTTTTATTTTGGAGTGCAGCAAGGAATTTGGAGATTTCTGAGCCTAATTTGAGTGTGGCTCTTCAATATCTTACTGAGTTATTGGACAAAGGTTTGTCCTTCTCTTCCATTAAGATTCATGCTGCAGCAATTTCAGCTCACTATGATTGTGACCCACCATTGTTTTCACATCCTTTGTTCAAGCAGTTTCTCAGAGGGGCAAAGAATATAAGACCCCACGTAGAGCTCCTACTCCTGCTTGGGATCTCAATTTTGTGTTGGAGAAACTTACTCTACAACCTTTTGAGCCTGCGGTACTGCTGATTTGAAATATTTGTCATGGAAGACTGCTTTTTTGTTGGCTATTACTTCTGCAAGAAGGGTTTCTGAGTTGCAGGCCCTTATGGCAGTAGAGCCCTTTCTGATTTTCCATAAGGATAGGGTATCATTACGCACTAATCCTTCCTTTATGCCTAAGGTGGTTTCTAGTGTGGCTTTAAACCAAACTATTCATTTGCCCACTTTCTATGCAGATCCCCAAAATAAAGGGGAAAAGATTTTGCACACTTTAGATGTACATAGGCAGTTGCGTTATTATTTAAGCAGGACTAAGGACTTCAGGCAGTCTCAGCAGTTGTTTGTTTCTTTTGCTTTGAGTTCTCAGGGCAAGCCTGTGTCTAAGCAAACTATTTCTAAGTGGATTGGGTTTTGCATTTCATTTTGTTATTCCCATCATGGCAAGGAGATTCCAGCTGGGATTAGGCCTCATTCCACTAGGGCTACTGCCACTTCAACAGCATTTCTAAGGGGGGTGGCAACTAAGGATATTTTGGAGGCAGCTACATGGAGTTCAGTGCATACTTTCTCTAAGCATTATCACCTTCCTCTCTATTCTAAGTCTAGGGCTGGTTTTGCCACAGCTATTTTGCAAGGCATGTTGTCAGCTCCTGCTTCTTTATGATTTGCCAGCCTCCCTTACCTCTGCTTTGGGATTCTACCCAATAGTAAGGACTGCAGCAATGTGGAACGAAGAACATAGTACAGTTTTGTACCTACCATAAATGTAGATGTTCGAGGATCCACATTGCTGCAGTCCAATTTACCCTCCCTCCTTCCCCTCTGTGTTTAGGGGTGGTTGTGTAGGTGAGGTTATATGTTGATATTTTTGTATATATTTCTGTATATATTGTACATATTTTTGGTGCAGGTATTTTGGGCCTTGTCTTTTTAGGGTCTTCTGACATCTGGGGCAAGAAAAGACTGAGGATATGACGTCGGTCATGCGCATTAGTACCCTGACGTACTGACGTCAGTCTAATGCGCCCTGACCGACGTCAGCCATATACTCTGGTATTCGGGCCGACTGGACAGCGGACTACCCAATAGTAAGGACTGCAGCAATGTGGATCCTCGAACATCTACATTTATGGTAGGTACAAAACTGTACTTTCCCAGTATCCAAGGTGGATTCTCCCTTGTGGAGTGGGATAACTGTAGCTGTGCACCACTCAGTGGGCACAAAGCCTGATGTGAGGCTATGATTAAACATGACACTTAGAGGTGCCATTTCATTTTGTAGTTCATGTAATACACAGCCCAGGATGTCATCTGGTCCCATGGATGCTGTATTCTTAGCTTTGGAGAGTGCGTTTTTTACCTGTGTGGCCGTTATTACTGGAATTTGGCAATCTTCCGGTATTGAGATGGGCTGTTTAGGGTGTGAGAGGGGGTGAAGTTGGCACTGAATTGATCTGCCAGGATGCGTGCATGCCTCTGGCCTACCTTACTCATATTCTCAAGCTTTCATTGTTTGTTTTTCTTATCCATTGTACCCATAATATTGTTTTCCTCTCTAATATTGTTAATTTGTCTCTATTTTTATGTATTTGTATGTCTGTTTGGGGCTTTTCCTCTCGGGTCTCCACTGAAAAAAGGGTAATTCTTACCCAGCTGGACCAACCCGGTTAACAAATGCAAATAAATAAATAAATAATATTGGCAATTTCCTTTGTATCAGTATATTTAATGCCATTCTGTTGTAGCTCAGAGCAGATCTGAGCATTGCCATTTAGATTCTTGACATAGTTATAGAATAACAGCTTTCTGTGACTTTTAAAAATGTCTGCTATAAAAGCAGGTTCTGAGTCAAAGTTCAGTTGTTGCAGTAGTTGCTGTAATTGTTCACGTGTTATTCAGTAGTCACTTGTTTTCCAGATGTGTAATTATCACTCAGAGTTTTTCAGAGCTGTTCAGCAGAAATAGTGGGAGTTGCTATTGCGGTAATGGAGGACCAGACAACAGCCTAAAGAGTGGACAATAATTCTTACTTTGCCTTGCACAAGTAAGAGTATCATTTTGCCTTGCTGAGATAATTAGATTAGACAGGGATAGTTCATCTCTAGACAGTTAGGGGACTACATTTAGTTACAGTTTTCTACAATCAGTGTAAAACCTATCCTACAGTGTTATTTTCATAATTCCTGTGTGTGAAACTCTGTGGTTTATTGGAATTGGTTTAAGTGTATATATGTTTTAATTCATTTTATTTATTAAGCATTTTACTACCTTTTATTATGGCTGGTTGTTTAGAAAGTACTTTTAACCTGAGAGTGTTTATGCTTATTGTGATAACACCAGGGCCACCCTGAAAAGCCTTACTGCTTGGATTACATGTTGCCCTTTATATCAATATTTATTTTACCCAGTATAATTGAACACCTCTTTTGAAGGGTATTGTGATATTTGACTGGTGGCAGTCATTATCTTGTAATTTCAGAAAGAGAACATATTAGGTAAATCTGTGCTAGTCTTTCCCAGGAGTGTTTGTATGTGTGAATATCAAATATTTAAGAGCGAGTGTGTCAAATACCTAGAACTGGGACACAGTGTTCTGCCGTGGTTAGTGTGAAGACTCATTTTTGGGGACCTAGAGTGAAGCATCTAGTCTAATCCCAGGTTTGGAGCGTGTTCCCAGTGTACTTTTAAGGGAAATTTTGTATTTCTATTTCTGGTTTCAGTGATGCTCCATTACCGGAGACGGTGGTGAAAATTAAGGCTCCTTAGTTACAGCCCTGGGTTTAAATGGGGTCATCACACTATGTTACCTAGGCATTCTCTATGTTTGTCATCACCTTACTGAGCTGCATAGCTATATAAGATAATCATAAACCTTTTTCTTAGGTTCATAGTTTAATTCAGCTGCAGATGGTCTTCATTGACCTTAAGCATTGCAGAGTCCTTATGTCCATGAAGTTATGAAAGAGCAAAATGCACTTTGCATTCATGTATTCATTTTTTTTGAACAATTAAAGATTTGAATTTTTCTCTAAGGTTTATCTACCGTTTATTAGTTATTCTCACTACAGAATATGTCTTTCAGAATAAAAAAGATCATTAAATGAATTTGCTTGCACTGTGACATACACAGCAGCAGTAGATGCCATGCTCTGTAGGATACAGTAAAGCAGCTTGACATAGGAACCTATCAAATGGAATCATAGTGTCAGGAGAATAGTAAGAGTTAGCAGAAGTAGGCCCCACACTCAGATTAGTACATCAGTATAACAGAACGCTTTAGAGCAGAGCTTAGCAAAACAAGAGATTACAAAGTATGTTTACTATACTACTTGTGCAAACATCATAGCAGCAGAATTAGGGTAACAGTATGCATGCATATATATATATATGTGTGTGTGTGTGTGTCCTAAACTACTGCTACTCTGTACTTCAGAAATACATTGTTTCTAACTTGAAATGTGATCTGTGTTCCACCATTCTTTTTAAGAATCCTTATTAATCCTTTGAAGACTGCGGTGGTGGTGCTGCGGTAGCATTGTCTTGTTCAATTCTCAGCTAGAGCGTCTTCTGTGTGGAGACGTGCATGAATGGGCGTACCTTCGTTGAAGGTTGTGTGTCAGGGCCGGCAACTCGGCACGTAAAAATCTCCTGCCAATCTTTAGCGGACCGGAGTTCCGCTGTGGCAACCCCTAACCGGGAAAAGCCGAAAGACACAACAACATTAATCCTTTGAATTATGTACACAAATTTATGTAATAGTTTATGGGTAGAAGCTGTAGCTGCGTAAGCTATTTTAAGTGCAGAACCAGCTGAGTATCGACAATATAAATTTGTACTGTGAATTTAGTTAGGTTATTATTACCTTTCAGATGGCCAGGGTTAATTGAGCATGTAACTCATACATATATTAAAGAAAGGCTTAGTTCCTTTGAAACAAAGCTTCAGCAAAGGGGATGTATGCCTCTCCAGTAAAATGAAGTCACATAAAACAAAGTACAGCAGTAGCGGTTTACCCTATTTCTGATGGTTTGCATGCTTTCTTAATGGAAGAACAAATGTTTAGCCAGGCATATACACCTCTAGATCAGATCTCACAAAAAGAAGAAGCTGAAATTACTTATTTGGATATGGAGGTCTGCCCACACCTCTTTTACTTGTATATACTGACTTTGGAGGTGCACAGCTGTGACTAACGTGAAAAAAAATGTATATTTTAGAAGACTAATATAAAGTAGTATAAATCTTTAAAAATACAAACTTTTATTGTGTGCAATGAGTGCTAACAGAATGAAGAGCTGTGTGTGTGTGTGTGTGTGTGTGTGTGTGTGTGTGTGTGTGTGTGTGTGTATATATATATATATATATATATATGTATATAGATTTATATGCATTATAATATAAGCAAAGGGGGACATGTGGTTCTGACATACAGTGGTTTTGACATACAGAAAAGCGACATTTATTTTTAGATACCACAGACATACCTCTCAACCTGCAGATTTTGATAATAGAAGCAAAGGCCCTTAAAAAGTAGGTACATTCCACTAACATTCTGGACATCTAATCAGCATAAAATTTGAAGACCAAAGAGCATATAACTCTTCCCTTTTAGACAGGAATGTGAGATAATACTCAGAAACACATGTTTAAAAGAACAGAGAGTGACAAAAATGATGGAAAAATATAAGCACATTATCAGAGATGCAGTGTTAAATCTATAGACTTCAATGAACTGTATTGAAAAATTCTACCACACAAGGTCATTTATAAATATAAGTTGTGTGTGTCCTCTTTTTTTTTATATTATTGTTGCAATTAGTATTTTGGTTATGTAGTGCAGTTTTCCATTATGTATGGTGGAAGAGGTTCTAACCAAGATTGTTTTCTATTTTCATCAGGATTGTTATTGGCAAGTCCAAGGTACAGCAATGGGAGCATCATTTGCAGCAATATATGCCGACCTATTTATGGGGTTCCTAGAGGAACAGCTTATCTATGACAGGGCCCATAATATCTATATAGAGGAATTGGACATCTGGTGTAGGTACCTTGATGACTGCTGGCTCATTTGGAAGTCTGATCAGGAATATCTATTGGAGTTCGTTCAATACCTAAATGACAACAAATGGGGTACTGAATTTACTCTCAATATGCAGTACAGTGAAATTCAATACTTGGATGTTTCTGTCACTAGAAATAGTGATAATACACTTGATACAAAAACATTCAGAAAATACCCACAATATAATAGCTTGTTGGATGCCAACAGTCTACACCCAAAACATATTATAAGAAATATTCCCAAATCTCAATTTTTGAGAATCAAAGGATATGCTCCAATCAGGCAAGTTATGAATACTATCAGCATGACTTAAAGAACAGATTTAAGGCCAGAGGATATAAATCGGGTCATATCATGTCAGCATATAACTGGGCGGAACAATTTAACAGAAATTAGTTGCTTAGCTATAAAGAAAAAAAAAACAATACAGGGGTTGTTCCCATTAGATTTGTGACCACATTTGGTAGGAATACTAATGTTATTAAAAATGTAATCAATAGTAATTGGAATATTCTACTAGCTAACCCAGCTTTGGCTAATATTCTTGCCTCAGAGTGCCAGTTTTCATACAGGAGGGGTCGGACTTTGGGATCATATCTGGACTTACATAAAAAGGGAAGACAGATGAATACGTGCAGTACACAACTCACACTTTCTGGTGATCAACTAAGGGGTTCCTTTTCCAGTGGCCATTGTTCATTTTGTGTATATATGAGGAAATCTAAAGAATTTTCTAGCAGGAATACAACAAAAGTTTTTGAGATTAGATGTTTTGGCAATTGTGGGACCAATTGGGTCATATATCTTGCCACTTGTTCCTGCTCTGCCTTTTACATTGGGCAGACTTTAAGACCATTGAGTATCAGGATGTCAGAACATTTTAGTGACATTAGGAACAAACATCTGTCCAGTGCTTTATACAAACACGTATTGTCCCATACCAGTGCAAAGTTTCAGTTTCAAATTACTAATGCCATCAGGGTTGGTAATGTTAATAAATTTGGATGGCATGATATGCTTAATAGCAAAGAAAAGGCTTGGATTTATTAGACTAGGGGGGTTATTTACCCCAGGTCTTAATGATCATTTATAAGATGATGTATACATACAAGTTGTTCAATCAGGCTTGCTTGTTTTCACAGTGTAAATATTAAGATATGATAAATTTTCTGCTTTCAGTATGTATGCATTAAAAAAATTTTAGATTTTTATGTAAATTTTAATTTTTGGTATTATATCTTTAAATGTGTAGACTGCAGTGGTGGTGCTGCGGTATCGTTGTCGCCTCACAGTTAGATGTTGCCTATTCGATTCTCAGTTAGAGCGTCTTCTGTGTGGTGATATGCGTAAATGGGCGTTCCTTTGTTGAAGGTTGTGCGTTAGGCCCGGCAAGCCAGCACATAAAAATCTACTGCCAATCATTAGCGGACCGGAGTTCCGCTGTGGCGACCCCTAACCGGGAAAAGCCGAAAGACACAAACAAATATCTTTAAATGTGTAAATTGTCCTTACTTATTTACTTATTAGCCAATTATCTTATGGCTATATTAAGTCGGTTGATGGAGTGTCATGCTATCACTGAAGAAGGCTTTGTGCTGTTGTTTGGGTCTGAATAAATGAATATTGGAAACATTCACTCTGGGTGCTGGCTGCCTTTTTGACTTTGAGCGTTCTGTTTTGGCCATACACCTGCCTGTCATGCGAGTTCTTCTTTGGATTGCGACAGTATGAAACATAAACAGGTGAGGGTAGTTTAATGTACTGCAGACAGTGAAAAGAAATGGTTATCCTTATTCATTTTCTAGGCAAAAGTTGTGTTGATGCTGATTCTTCTAACTTCTTCTGCATGCCCACTGTTGTGAGAAGCTACAGATGAAAGATGTGTTTTGTAGCTAGTTTAACAACACAGGTGTATGGGTAGAGGGTTGTAGCAGGTGGCTGCATCCGATGTGAGTACACCTGCTGTAGGTATACATGTTGTCTGGCTGTTTGTGCAGCTCCTTTAAGAGATATGTAGCAGAGCCGCTGAATAACTGTAGAAGGTAAAGGTGTTCGCATAGCACCTGTCTTTTATATGTAACTGTGCCAGTACCTTACTTGCTATGCCACTAGTATTGTTAAGAGGTGTGGGCTTCTGGGAGCATAAGGTAACTATATAGCTTGCCTTCTGCTAAGACTGAATATATGTTACTATATTACAGTAACTACAGAGTTATCGATTATTTTTGATGCTGACCACACCTGTTGGTCTACTGCACTGCCCCACCGTCTTCCTGGCCAATGTCTATTATATTTGTAAGTTTGCTGAACAAACATTAGCCCAGCTGTATGACATTATTTTTTCCCATCACAACCAGGATGCAAATTTATAACCCCTATAATTTTTTTAGGTAACTTTGTGACTTGGTTCATTTCTCATAAGGATTCTTCTGCCTTCAGTTAAGTCATCTTCCACCTCATTTGTATTTTCCTTGCCTTGTATTTATTGTTCTTCTGTCATGTCTATCCCTGAAATCAGTAGGATTGGGATTCCCTACCAGTAGACCTGCTGTTTCTGTCTGCCTGGGATATTTTTAAATCCTTCCCTCTCCCTGTGGCAAGGCAGGACCTGCTATACTGGATGGCATGGTGCTTGTTTCTGCATTGTGAATCCTGATGGATGTGCTCAGCAGGCCTATGTGTATGCTCTTAGATTCATAGCTTTGATTGTCAGATTTACAATTTACTGAATTGGAGGAAGGTTGGTTATTAGTAATCCCATCTTGTTATTTTCTACTTTGGATGTCTGTGTCAAGATTAGTTGTATGGAAGTAAATGAATAACTTCTGAATATAAGGAGAACTTTTATGGCGTTGTGCCATGTATCAGACACTGTTTTTGTCAATGTTATTAATATTTATTTTTAATATTGGGATACTTTATGTTATGTTTTGATTTTTCCAGTTGTGCATTCTTGTATAAACTTTCAAGGACAAGATCAGATATTATGTTATAGAAAATGCATACGTCACTTCTTTACAATCCATAAGTAAACAGAATATGACACTTCTTGAAGCCGTTCAGAACAATTCAAGTTTTACAACCTTATATTTTTTGTCTAAAAAGGAATAATTGTACCTTTTCAAGCATTTTTTTCTTCACCAAAATCACCCAAACTACCTTCCTGCTATTTGCATGGTAGAGCCAATTTCAGCTGTTTACTTCCATCTTCTCCTACCCAGTCCTTCTAGAACCCATTTCTGTAGTCGAACATGGGTTACCTGGGGCCAGAGTCCTTTTCAAATTGCTTCTGATAGCTTGTTTGAATGTTCTAAACTACAACATTGTGTTCAGTAATTTTATCTATCACTTTATATTTTGTAAACCAGGTTAGCCATGCTCAGCCGATGCCTATTTTCTTGAGAAACCTAGGAACAGGGGGATACACAAAACAATATAAATAGATCAATAATATAAGTGGTACAAAAGTGCAGAGAGTAAACACGTTTGTGCAAAAGAGAATCCAACAAGACTTCATTCGTAAGAAAATGTGCAGATTCAGTCACCGTAACAAATCCAGAATACAACATGTATGCAGTCCATGCATGATGAATTTCCTTACTGAGGTACAAAGTGGTGCATTGATCTCCTTGGAGTGAAAATACTAGCCCTTTAGAATTAGATGGGCTGTACAACATACTTTTCTGATAGTGATAGTGTGGACAGATTTTAAAGTGTTCTCTCCAAGAGTTCCTAGGACATTAATGATTGTATAATTTTTCATGCTTTCATTATTTATTTTGTAGTTGTTTATGTCCTGTTTCCCAAGGTTCATAGGTTCATAGGTAGGTACTAGGCTATTGGCCCTGGGGCCTATACAAGCCAGCCAAAAAGGTACCCTGGCTTTTGCCACCCAAGAAAATTATTTTCCTGTGCCCCTGTCGAGCAGAGCCACAGAGGTGATCCCCGGGGTGAATTTCCTATTTCCCATCCAATCATCATGATTTTTCTTAAAGAGTGCTATTGAGGAGCTTTGTTTGATATAGATAGGTAGTTTGTTCCAGAGTATGGGAAGTCTCTGGGACAGGAATCTATCACTCCCACATGTTCTGTTTATTGTGGTGACAAGGTTTAGGTCCCTAGAGCATGTAGCACAGAGGGATTGGGATTTCTTTAACTGGAGCATGTCCAACAGCTCTGGGTTTGACATAGCTTTGTATGTTAGGCAGAGATCACCTCTGAGTAGGCGATATGTGACAGAGTAAAGCTGGAGTTTTTTGAGATGGTCTGCATAGGGCATCTGTTTGAGGCCAGTAATCTTCCTTGGGAGGTATTTCTGCGGCCTTTCCAGTTGTTGTAATCTGTTTCTTTGAGCTCATCACTTGTTTCACCTATCCAGGCATGTCATATTTATTTAAGGTAAAGACTGTGCCATTACTACTCTGCTAGATTTTTAAGGCAGGTAATTATTTTTATTGAAGTAATTATGCCTCCAGTTTTACAGTTATAAATGTATTTAGTCATCTAGAGTCAATTTACTACTTTTTTATAACTATATATATATATATATATATATATATATATATATATATATATAAATATCTCTCTCTCTCTCTCTCTCTCTATATATATATATATATATATATATATATATATCCATACAGTCTGATCTTCAAATTTACCCTTAGATCTAGCCATTTTTTTAGTTTTAGCACTTAAATCTGTTTCTTTGAGCTCATCACTTGTTCCGAACTCGTTGTAAGCAATAAATAAGCTACAAATTATTACAGCACTCAACTTTCCTCACTTGTCTAGAGGAAAACAGTTTTTAGTACTTAATAAATAAGCAGCTATCCAGGCATGTCTAAGGGCCAGCTCTCGGTGTTTTCTCCTGTCTACCCGATGAATCTGGGCATCTTAGGGTAATGAAGCAACAGACAACCCTCCTACAACCCAACCCTACAACCTGTGAGAGATGCACTTACATAGCCAAACTGGAAGCAAAGCTCTCTTCACCCAAGAATGGACTTGACAATCAAGAGGAGATGGTAAACACTTGCACCACACCACACTCATCACATAGTCCCCCAAAACCTACACCACCAAAACACACAATTACATTTGCGGAGACTCTCAATAAAAAATCTGCTCAAGCAACAGAGACCTCCAAAGCAGCGACGCAAGCAAGCTCCACCCCCCAACACAACCCAAATGACTCATAGCCCACAAACTCAGTGTGCCACTCAACCACAGCCCATAAGGCAAAACAACGTACCCAACACTCTAGTCATAGATGACTCCATAGTCAGGCACACTGATGTTCCACTTACCAGGCTAAACAAGGAGAAAGTTACTGTCAGCTGCCTGTCGGGTGCCAGGATCCGCCACATAATGCATGCACTTAGGTCACTCCACAACAAGTACAAATATGACTCTGTCATTGTCTATGTTGGTGTGAATGACCTGAGACGTACCTCCCTGGATTACATGAAAAGAGACATGGAGGAGCTCTCTGATCGTGTAGCCCAGCCAGGTATGATCCTAGCCCTGAGTAGCATCCTGCCATCACCTGGAATGATACCACAGTACAAGGACCACAATGCTTTGCCAGAGATGGCCTGCACCTGTCGCCCTTGGGATTCCGGATACTGGCAAAAGCTCTTGCCACCCCTGTAGTGCCTTTTTTAGGCAAAGTTCAAATGACAAATTCACCAATGTAACAGGAACAAGCAAGCAAAATCTGAGGGTAATGCTACTCAGTGCTAGAAGTCTAAACCTCAAAATGCATTCACTCAAGGCAATCCTTAAAATGGAGAACATCGACATTTGTGCAGTGACAGAGACCTGGTTAAAGGCTCCAGAGAGCACCCCTGCATTACCAGCCTATAATTCATACCACACCTTTTGGCCACGTAACCTGGACTGAAACACTAAAGGTGGAGGTGTGTCCATATTCATTAAGGATATCCACACCTCCAGGCTAGTTGCTCAGCATAATGCATCTGAGATTATCCAAGTGCAACTAACTCTGGGCAAGACCACAATCTAAATTGTAACTTGCAACAGATCCCCCACCATGCCCCAGGATTCCAACTCCTTATTTCTTAATACACTGGAAAATATAAGGGTACAACCCAACACCCTAATAATGGGCGATTTCAACTACCCCACCATTAACTGGGAAAACTACTCATGTACCAACTCTTTTGCTCAACGTTTTCTGGAATTCATAAATTCCAACACCTTGGATCATCTTATCCACACCCTCACCAGGGGCAGAAATATCCTAGACCTGGTCGTTACCAACATGGGCGACCGGTGTTCCACACTAGAGGTCAAGTCCTCATTCGTCAGATCCGACCACAAGCTAATCAGCCTAGACATCAACATCCCACCTCACCCCCATTAGGGAAACCACTGTAAAACATTTCTCCAAAGCCAACTTCACTCTACTTAAGACAGAAGTGGCAAACTTCACGACACCCATGCAGATGGACAATAGAGGTGCAACTGCTGACTCTTACACAAATGCACTTTATAAGCACTTACATGAGTGCAGGGATCGTGCTATCCTTAAAAGAACCAAGATGCTAGCCTCCATAAAGGAAGCCAATCTGTGGTTCCCTGCCATAAACAAACTCTACAACAAAAGAAAGAAACTGTTGCAAAAAAGTGCAACATCCCATGACTGGAAGAACTCCCTGGTCAGCCTCGGTAAGAAGCTGACATCCCTCATAAAATCCTCCAAAGCTAGTTATGAAAACAAAATCACCACTGATTCTAAAGACAACCACAAAGTATGCTATAGCTATGTCAAGAATCTCAATGGCAGCACTCAGATCTGCTCTGAGTTACAGCACAGTGGCACTAAATATACAGAACCAACTGATATTGCCAACATCCTGGCAGATAGGTTCAGTGCTGACTTTATCCCCTTCTCACCCCCTAAAGGGCTCATCTCTATACTGGAAGAATGCAAAAATCCTGTAATCACGGCTGCACAGGTAAAAACCACTCTCTCCAAAGCCAAGAACACAGCATCCATGGGACCTGACAACATCCCAGGCTGCGTTCTAAATGAACTACAGAATGAACTGGCACCTCACATAAGTACCATGTTCAATCATAGCCTCGATTCAGGCTTTGTACTCACTGAATGCCGCACAGTGATGGTTATCCCACTCCACAAAGGGGGAGCCACCACGGACCCCAGGAACTACCGCCCCATTAGCCTAATGAGCCTAATCTGCAAGGCCATGGAACGTATCATCATGGAACTTATAAACAAAGACATTGGTAATCTCCAAACTCTGGACCCCACCCAGTTTGGGTTTGTAAAAGGCAGATCATGTATCCTAAATCTGATTGACAACTTTAAAGCAGTCACCAAAGCTGTAGATGAGGGTAAGGTGGTTCACACAGCCTATCTAGATCTCACCAAGGCTTTTGACACCATCCCCCACTCTGGAATTATAGATAAATTCACTAAACTAGGTATAAATCCCTGAGTTACAAGATGGGTTGCCAAGTGGCTCACTGACAGAACCCACACTGTGAAAGTAGCAGACTCCAAATCCGACTTCAGACCAGTGACAAGTGGAGCACCACAGGGTTCAGTCCTGGGTCCTTTCCTATTTGGTATCTACTTTTCTGAATTACAGGCTAACACAAAGGGTCTTTGGCTAATGAAGTTCACAGATGACTGCAAGCTAGGAGTCATAATTGAAACTCCTAATGACGTGGACATCCTACAAAAGGGCCTCACTGAGACAGATGCCTGGTGTCAAAGCCATGGCCTCAAGCTCAATGCCAAAAAGTTCATTGTTATCCCCTTTGGTAAAAAATCTGTACCCATGAGCTACCACATAGGTGGTAGTCTACTTAACACCGAAGTTGTGATGAGACCTTGGGACACAGGCAGACAATAGTCTCTCTTTTGATAATCACATCGCCACAGTAGTCAGGAAATTCTTCTGTGTGGCACACCTCATCACAAAAGGTTTCCCATCCAGGAAAAAAGAGGTCATTGTTCCCCTCTACTCATCACTCATTAGACTCATTATAGAGTACAACACCGCTTTTGGTATGTACCTCAGAAGACATCTACAACAACTGGAAAGGCTGCAGAAATACCTCACAGAGAGGATTACCAGCCTCAAACAGATGCCCTACGCAGACCATCTCAAAAAACTCCAGCTTTACTCCCCGTCGCATATCGCCTACTCAGAGATGATCTCTGCCTAACATGCAAAGCTATGTCAAACCCAGAGCTTTTGGACATGCTCCACTTAGAGAAATCTATATATATATATCAAACAAAGCTCCTCATTGGCACTCTTTAAGAAAAATCTTGATGATTGGATGGTAGTACCTTTCTATATCAAACAAAGCTCCTCATTAGCACTCTTCAAGAAAAATCTTGATGATTAGATGGGAAATAGACAATTCACCCCGGGGATCACCTCTGTGGCTCTGCTCGACAGGGGCACAGGAAAATAATTTTCTTGGGTGGTGAAAGCTAGGGTACCTTTTTGGCTAGGCTTGTATAGACCCTAGGTCCGATAGCCTAGTTACCTACCTATGAAACCAAAGAAATGGCCCACGTGCCTACCACTTTAGGAAACTGATGATAATTCCTGTCAGGACGGACATGTAATTAACCCCCCATTAATACTTCTTATTAATTAATTAGTATATTACCACCAAACTACAGTGGGATTTTATGCATGTAACTTAATAATTGTTCCTTTACAGATAATCTTATTGAATATATTTGCAAGGTCAGTCCTTCAGCAGGTATTGCTGACACCTTTCAGTGAATATAATGATCCAGAAGACATCAAACCCATGCTGTTCATGTCTAAAAGAAGTAGTGTGTCTGTGCAGTTTTGGAAACTTTCCCATTATACCTCTTTCCATGATTTTGTTATAGAATACTGGTCAAGCTAATGAGTACAAAATTGTTTGGGTGTGATTTGTCACTTGTTACCACTACAAGCTGATGCTATTTGACTGCGGACACATTCCTGTACTAAACTTTTAATTAACACCATCAATTAGAAGTTTTCCATAACTGCAAAAAGCACCAGGTATGTTTCCTGGTCACACACAACTTGATTTTTATAATTTTGTTTGTTGTTGCAATTGACATATCTGCAGTTATATATGATGATTATTTTCTAGAATCTGCAGCTCTCTGGTATCTGTATTTGCACAAAAGTTTTCTGTAGGTACGTTTGCCACATCTTGTGGCTTGGTTACTGTTTTGTTGTTTATATATTCTTTTTTTGTTGTTTGTTTTTGCTTCCTCCAGGACCTAGCCTGATAGCTTGTGTACCTTCACCCAATTGCCCTGTTTGTTCCTGTGGAATGACAGCTGGGTATTCTCAGGCTTGATGAGAGACCTATAGCCTATTTGTTCCTACGTAGGAATCTGTATCAGCTCTCCAGTCTATGATAAGAGTTTGGTATTAGGAAGCAGGCTAGATTGTTGGGCTTTGCAAAGCATGCCTACCATCTCCCCTTGGGATTAATCCTCTCTCTCTTTCATATTTCTTCTGAGCCTACAGTTACTGCTTTCTGAAAGTAAGCATGCCTCTGTTTGCCTATTTTCTTTTAGCTTCATAGTGGAAATGAACTAGTAACTGCATGAATTTGGCCAGATTAGATCTCCACTAAGTGGGCATTTAAGGCTCTCAATAGGTGTAGTCCATTTGGTTAACCGGATCCACCTTCTTCCCACCAGGATGGGTGAACTGGCAATGGGTATCTTACTCCCATCCTTCACTGCCAGTTGCTGTATGTGCCCAAGCTGCTAATCAGACTTGAGTCACCTGTGAAGTAGTCAGAGCTTTCTCATTATGTCCTAGTTCACTTCATTGTTTACTGATAACATGTACAGTAAAAACATCCAGACTTCTAAGTGCAAAGTTCTTTATACAGACTCAGTGGCTGGAAGGACAGCCATGGTATCTGTGACCTACAAGAAATGTGGAAAATTTAAAATTACCATTTTAAGTATCTACTTTAATTTTAACCTCTGCTAAGGTTTGGTGATGAAGTCATTTCTCTGAGGAGTTTTTTCCACAGTCTGATTGCTCATAACTAAAAGGCTGTTGCTTTTAGTTTAAGTAGTTGACTAGCAATCTGTAAAAAGAAGTTATCATTACATGTTAACATTATGACTTCTATAGGTGGAGTGCACATTAACACTGAAAAGGTCAGTTGGGAAGCTGCTATAAGCCCATGACACTTTCCTTCCTGAACAATTTGGTAGTAAATACACTTTTCAAAGCTTAATTTTCTACATGATTAATTTTCTAATAAAGATGCACTGGATGTTTTCCAATTTTTTGACAGTCTTAGTGTGTAAAAAAAGGGCACTGTATTCAGTTTATGTATGCACAATAGCAACATATAATGGTATCATAATATCAGCTGATCTCAGTGAAATGGCATTTGAAACAGTTTTCACAATGCTATACATTTTGGAGAACACACCAGTGCAACGTGGAGTGGAATTGTGACATTAATAAGTCTAAGTAAAATGGTGGATGTAACACTTCTTGCAATGCTAAAATTGTTGGCACACACACCAGTGTGACATACAGTGGAATCATAACATCAGTAGGTCTCTGTGACATGGTATGTGCAACACTTTTCACATTGCTAAAAGTCTTTTTGCATGTAATTTGAATAGGAACATTGAAGGACAAGCCATTGTAAATAACATTTTCCAAATTTTTTGTGTTAGTTAGCAGCAGTGATAATGATTTAATCTCTACCATAGGTATTCCTGTTAATCTCTTTATGAAAATGTATAATGGGATTTTTTTTCTTATTAAATTAATTTTTTTGCCAGTTTTATCTATCCAACAAGTTTATCCATCTGGGTTAGAAACCACTTTGATATAGAATACTCGTAATTGGAAAATCCAATGTTCTGTTTGCAATAAATTTACTGCATTGAGAGATGGGAGTAAGGGTAATGTTATAAATGCAGAAAGTCCCAAAACTGCACCCTGGAATATACCTCTATAAAGTAGTCTGGGCAGTGAATGGCATACTCCTTATGGAATATATTTTCCATATGAATACGTATATAATATGTTTAGGCTGAGCATGCTTGTATTTCCTGGCCAGAGTTTCTCCAGAAAGCTAGGGGTTAATTAGCATGTTCCTTGCTATAATAAAAGCAACGTTTAAAAGCATATTAGAAGTTTTTTTATGTACAGGTTTATTTCATTGTCTACATTTTTGCTGTCTTTCACAATAATGCTTCTAAGAATTTAGTTGATATGCAATCTGACTTTTTTTCTATTGTATCCAGGACAATTTGTCTTTCTAATATCATAGCCAAGCTAATTAAATGCCTAGAGTATATTATGGTGAGCAATAACCTTGTAGAACATTTAACCTCAATTCTCCGATTTGCACACACATAGGGCAAAACATTTCTGATTATGTTACTCATATTCATTTTGAAAGACTCAATCTCAAACTTTTCTTACATTTATATTGCCACAGGGACACTGTCACCTGTTGTTATTGTGATATCTGTTATTGCTTTATTACTGAGATTAGTGCCATTAATAGTTTCTAATTTAATATTTTAAACAGATTTAACTGCAATAGTGACTTAGTTGTTTGTCCTCTCAGATATTCCTTTAATCTCGCCTATTATAGTGATGCCAAAAGAAAATGGAAAGTGAGAATTCAGAAAAGCCTAAAAGATGTCAAGAAAAATATTTTTATAGGCTTGCAGCTTTACACTTCTGCTAACTGTCATGATGGGTTTTAGACAGTTCCCAGTTACTGTTTCATGTCAGGTTAACTCTAATAACAAGGGTATAAATAATATTAAATGACTTATAGAATATAAAGATGCAACTTTAATATTAAGATTAAAAATTCTGTTCCAAAAGAGCCTCAGACTGGAAGGCTGTTGTGGGTTAGTTTTTAATATTCTGTATTGTTTGTTTGGCTTCTAGTATGTTTTTCCTTTTTAATGTTGTTGATTTTTCACTGATGTCTCTTTCTCTTCCTGTTTGGTTCATGTTTAACTGTTTTGTTACCCATTTTGCCAGTACATGCTACTAATTTTTTTTTCATTCTATAATCCTCTGAAAGTTTGTTTGACTGAGGTACAGATGGGAATCAGTAACATTTTCTGGCTTTACATTGTTTTGTATTTTATTTTATTTTATTTTCAGTTTGATTACCGGGGAAGTCCGCTGGGCCACGAAGTACCCATTTTCAGTGGAGGCCAGGGGAGAAAAGCTCCATAGGCAGTACAATCAAGGTTACATAATGCAAGAGGTATTTAGTGAAAATAAAACTTCGGACTCTGCACGACAAAATAAAATTGAGAATTTATTTGGTAAGCGCTTTCACGTACTTTTCAGTACGCTTCTTTTTTTTTAAAATAAGTATTCTTATTTTTTCTTAATTAATTGCCTATTAAGCTTATTGGCTTAATTAATTGCTGCTTGTGTAGCTGCTATATAAGAATACATTGTTGCTCTACAGTTTTTATGGTCTGAGGAAGCGTACTGAAAAGTACGTGAAAGCGCTTACCAAATAAATTCTCAATTTTATTTTGTCGTGCAGAGTCCGAAGTTTTATTTTCACTAAATATCTTCAGTTCGATTAACTAAGGATTCTGTTGAAGTGGTGGTCTATTACTATTTTTTATAATGCAAGAGGTAAAATACAATGTCCAAAACAGTCAGGAAGATGTGAAATGCAGAGTATATATAGTAAGAATGCAAAAACATTTTTTTTTTTTTTGCTTTAGGTAATTACATATTTGCATTATTTACATACTTACAGTCAACTGAAAGTCAGCTAAAACCATTTCGGTGGAAAATAGAAATGAAATAAGAGAGTAGATTGGTGCTGGAGTGTAGAGGGCATTATTGGAGAAAATCCCTTGAATTTATGTAGGGTGAAAGCAAGAACATTTCCATTTGGAGGATAGGTGTAAGAAAAGTTGGTCTTAAAGGATTCCGTGTTAGGTATGGTCCTAAGTGATGGAGGGAGAGAGTTCCATTTTCTACCAAGAGAGAGGAGTAGAAGCTGGCCAGTGGGATGTTTAGGTTTGTGAATGGAGATTAGGTTTTGGTGTTCAGATCTCAGAGATCAGTTAGGGATGTAAGGGGGAAGGATGTTAGATAAGGCTGGGCATTTATCTGGGTAAAATATTAATTTGTGAGCGGTTGTTAGTTGGAGATAGTCAAGGTGGTTAGGGAGTTCTAGCCAGTTCAGAGATTGTAGGGTATGGCAGTGGTGAGTTGAGGTTTTGGATTTAGTGGCAAATTTAGCGATCTTATTATAGCAGGCTTCAAGTTTTGAGGTGTTGGAAGCTGGAAGATTAGTTAGAAGAGGGGCACCATAAAGTAGAGAGGGTAGGAGGTAGGTGATTGCAAAGGTGTGCCTAGAGGAGTTTGAAAGAAATTGATTATTCCTATAGAGCATACCTAACTTTTGGTGGGTTTTCTTTATGTTTTGTTGTATGTGGAGATCGAATTTGAGGCGTTCATCAATGGTAATGCCAAGGAGATGTTCTTCGTCCCCCATTGCTGCAGTCCTTACTATTGGGTGTAGTCCGCTGTCCAGTCGGCCCGAATACCAGAGTATATGGCTGACGTCGGTCAGGGCGCATTAGACTGACGTCAGTACGTCAGGGTACTAATGCGCATGACCGACGTCATATCCTCAGTCTTTTTTGCCGCATGGTCCGATGCAGAAGCAGTTTTGCGAGTGCAGGTTGGCGTTCTGAAATATTTCCGAAACCGGAGTTTCAGACCGAAGCAGAGTTGGCTAAGTACCCGTTGGGGAACATTTTGTTTTTCTTGCCTCAGTATTTAACCGGATGTCAGAAAAAGTGAATAACTGTATTTCTTGTGGGAAACAGATACCTCATAGGGATTACCATACCTTGTGTATACCTCGTTTAGGGCCTGAGCACGACGTTGTTGGTTGCCGCTCTTGTGCTAGGTTTAACAAACGCACTATTAAGAGGAGGTTAGACTGTGCCAGGTTAGTGTTTGGGAAGCGTTGCAATTATAAAATGCCGTCGGATGCTCCGGCCGCTTCCAAGAAGCGCAAGGACAAAACAGCGAAGCCTAGGGTTGATGAACCGCAGTCCCGGATGTCGGTTCTTTAGAAGGCTCTGTGGAGCCAGAGGTTTTGCCAGGAGTTTCCATGGAGTCTCAGGCAGAAACTTTACTGTTACAGGATGTGCCTTCTCAGGAGGTAGGCCAGGCTGAGGGGCTTCTCAGGTAACTGTTCTTCCTTCTCTTCCCAAGGTAGTTAGAGCCTCTCCTTCTGTTGCCAAAACTTCTTTGAGAAGTAGGCCAAGTTCAGCTTCAGTGGGGGCTTCTCCTAGCATTTCGGGTTCTGTTCCTAAGAAGCATATGCTTAAAATGGCAGAAGATTTGATTACTATGATTAGAGGTTCTATGCCCCCTCCTGATAAGAGGCCTAGGGTGGAACCGAGTTTGATAGTTTTGAACAGTGTTCAGAGGCTTCTGAGTCTTCTGCGGAAGATTTGCAGGAGTATCCTCCTTATTCTGATTCTGATGTGGATGATTCCACTCCTACAGCTTCTCCTCCTGAGGATTTCTCATTTTCAGAGACTCTGCATTCCATGAGGGAGCACTTTAAATGGGAAGGCCAGGATTACTCTGATTCCAGGAAAAGGCTTAGGGAATTCTTGTTTTACCCCAGCATAGGCCCTTAGCTATACCTCCTGTGTTGAATGTGGTGGAGGATGTTTTGCAGAGGCTTCCCTGAACCCTGACTCTTTGCCTCCTGCTCCTGTTAAACCTGACAGGTATTATAGGGTGCCCAAGCTCATAAGTATTTGTTTAAGAGTCCTAGGGCGGATCCAGAAACTGTTTCTCAGGGGCCTAAAGGTGTTAAGGCCTCTGTGGTTAAAAATCTTGTTCCCACTGATAAAGAGGCAAGGGCTTTGGATAGGTGGGGAAAGAAAGTATACTTCTTCCACTCTAGCCATGAGAGCGTTGAATTGTCAGTTTCACATGCTAAAATATCAAAATTATCTCCTTTCTCAATTGAAATCTAAGGTGGATGCTTTGGCGGAAGGTATTGAGTGTAAAGAGTTGCTGGATTTGGTTCATGTGTCTGAACAAGTGGGTAAGCATTCTTTGCAATGTGGTTTTGATGCTGTACAGGCCTCCTCGAGGGTGGCTGCCACTAGTTCTGTTCTTCGCAGGCATGCCTGGTTGAGGGATCAGAATTTAGCTGAGCATGTTAAGACAAGGATTTTGGATGCTCCTTTACAGTCTGATGTGTTGTTTGGTTCGCCTGTGGAAGCAGTTTTAAAGAAAATGGAGGACAAAGCTAAGTCTATGCAAACTGTTAAAGATTTTTGCAGGTGCAGCCACCAAGTTTAGTAGAAATTGGCCTGCTAAGGGGTGGACATATCCTGCTTATGATTCCCAGTCTAGGGGTAGGTCTAGACGTGGTAGGGGCAGGGCTCAAGGTTCTTGTAGGCCTAGAACAGGAGTTCACCTGCTCAGACTTCTGGTGAGGGCAGGGGTCAGTCCTTTCGTAAACAGACCCAATGACCTGCCTTTTCAGCTGCCAGTCGATTCTCGCCTGGCAGCTCCTTTGGGAGGAAGACTGTCTCTTTTCAAAGAAAATTGGGATTTAATTACTCAAGACAGATGGGTGTTGGATATCATTCACCACGGTTACAGGTTTTATTTCCACACAATGCCCCTTTCAAAGGCATGCCAGACGTTCCTCCTCCACAAAGAAAAGAGGCTCACAAGCAAGTTTCTCAGTTACTCCAGATGGGGGCCATTCAGCCAGTCCCTGTATCAGAAAGGGGCCTAGGATTTTATTCTCGCCTGTTCCTAGTACCAAAGAAGGGGAACACGTGGAGACCAATTTTGGATTTATCTATCCTCAACACTTATCTGGACATTCCCAAGTTCAAGATGTTGACGTTACAACAGCTTTTACCTCTGCTGGGCAAAGATCACTGGATGGTAACTTTAGATCTCAAGGAAGCTTACCTTCATGTGCCTATAAGGCTAAGTTGCAGGAAGTATCTGCGGTTTCGAGCTGGAAATTCTCATTATCAGTTCTCTGCATTGCCCTTTGGCTTATCTACTGCCCAGAGTATTCACAAAGGTTCTGGCTCCAGTGATAGCTTACTTCAGGCTACAAGGAATTCAAATCTATCCTTACTTGGACGACTGCCTGATTCTGGCTCAAGAAAAGGAAGACCTTCTACAGCATCTGGAATATGTTATAGCAGTGCTAAGATGCCTAGGGTATTCTGTGAACGAAATAAAGTCCAGTCTAGTACCCTCTCAAGACATGTGCTTTCTGGGTGTGAGACTGAATACAGCAGCCCAGATGGCCTTTTTAACCCCGGACAAACAAAAGAGTCTATCACTTTCCTTCCATCAACTATCTCATCAGTCCGTGCTGACTGCAAGGACAGTCCTTCAAGCATTAGGGTTCATGGCATCTTGTATTCTGGTGCTTCCCAATGCCAAACTGCATATGAGGAAGCTACAATGGTATCTCAAAATGTATGGACACAGCACTGCCAGGATTTGGACACTGTCATTCAAATAATACCTTGCCTTCAAAAAGAATTTTTGTGGTGGGCTCAGGAATGTCACCTAAACAAGGGACTCTCTGTGACCCGGCCAGAGGCGAGTCAGATTTTAACGACAGATGCCTCGGACATTGCTTGGGGAGCTCATCTAAATGGAAAGTGGATACAAGACAAGTGGCCTGCCAGACTACAGCATCTACATATCAACATGAAGGAGATGTTAGCAGTCCAGTTTGCATTAATGGCTTTCAAGGAGTTACTTCTTCCAGGGCAGGTGTTGATTCTAACAGACAACACAACTGTCATGTGGTACATCAACAAGCAAGGGGAACACATTCTTATCCTCTATGCAGGCAAGCAATGATTTTATGGGAGACTGCGCTAAGCTTGCAACTAACTCTTCAGGCAAGGTTTCTGCCAGGAGCACAGAACTCCTTAGCAGATGTGTTAAGCAGGCAAATCATGGATCCCCACGAGTGGAAACTGGATCTTCATGTATTTCAGAAATTGACAGTGTCATGGGGAACTCCAGACATAGATCTGTTCGCTTCTCCACTAAACCACCAGCTGCCAAAGTATTGCACAAAGGGGTTTCATCACACAGCTTGGAAAGTGGATGCTCTGTCTTTCAGTTGGAAAAACCTTCATGTGTATGCCTTTCCACCTCTGCCTCTTCTTCCAAAGGTACTATTAAAGGTCAGACAAGACAGGCCAAGGATGATTTTGATAGCTCCAGATTGGCCTCGGCAACACTGGTACCCACTACTACGGAGTCTGGTAAAGAAGCCTCCATGGCCTTTACCTCTGATTCCTCATCTGTTATCTCAGAAGGACGGTCATCTGCTCAATGTCAAGCTTCACTCTCTTCATCTAACAGCCTGGCATATTCTGTGTTGAAACACAACAGGTCTCAACTTCCTCAACAAGTTTTAAATGTGATTATGGAAGCTAGAAGACCTAGTACAAGGAAAGTGTACGCAGAAAAATGGAAGAGATTTTTATTTTGGAGTACAGCGAAGAATTTGGAGATTTCTGAGCCTAATTTGAGTGTGGCTCTTCAATATCTTACTGAGTTATTGGACAAAGGTTTGTCCTTCTCTTCCATTAAGATTCATGCTGCAGCAATTTCAGCTCACTATGATTGTGACCCACCTTTGTTTTCGCATCCTTTGTTCAAGCAGTTTCTTAGAGGGGCAAAGAATATAAGACCCCACGAGAGCTCCTACTCCTGCTTGGGATCTCAATTTTGTGTTGGAAAAACTTACTCTACAACCTTTTGAGCCTGCGGCTACTGCTGAATTGAAATACTTGTCATGGAAGACTGCTTTTCTGTTGGCTATTACTTCTGCAAGAAGGGTGTCTGAGTTGCAGGCCCTTATGGCAGTAGAGCCCTTTTGATTTTCCATAAGGATAGGGTATCATTACGTACTAATCCTTCCTTTATGCCTAAGGTGGTTTCTAGTGTGGCTTTAAACCAAACTATTCATTTGCCTACTTTTTATGCAGACCCCCAAAATACAGGGGAAAAGATTTTGCACACTTTAGATGTACACAGGCAATTGCGTTATTATTTAAGCAGGACTAAGGATTTTAGGCAGTCTCAGCAGTTGTTTGTTTCTTTTGCTTTGAGTTCGCAGGGCAAGCCTGTGTCAAAACAAACTATTTCTAGGTGGATTGGCTCTTGCATTGCATTTTGTTATTCCCATCATGGCAAGGAGATTCCAGCTGGGATTAGGCCTCATTCCACTAGGGCTACTGCCACTTCAACAGCATTTCTAAGGGGGGTGGCAACTAAGGATATTTTGGAAGCAGCTACTTGGAGTTCAGTGCATACTTTCTCTAAGCATTATCACCTTCCTATCTACTCTAAGTCTAGGGCTGGTTTTGCCACAGCTGTTTTGCAAGGCATGTTGTCTGCTCCTGCTTCTTTATGATTTGCCAGCCTCCCTTACCTCTGCTTTGGGATTCTACCCAATAGTAAGGACTGCAGCAATGGGGACGAAGAACATAGTACAGTTTTGTACCTACCATAAATGTAGATGTTCGTAGTTCCCCATTGCTGCTGTCCAATTTACCCTCCCTCCTTCCTCTCTATGTTTAGGGGTGGTTGTGTAGGTGAGGTTACATGCTGATATTCTTGTATATATTGTACATATTTTTGGTGCAGGTATTTTGGGCCTTGTCTTTTTAGGGTCTTCTGACATCTGGGGCAAGAAAAGACTGAGGATATGACGTCGGTCATGCGCATTAGTACCCTGACGTACTGACGTCAGTCTAATGCGCCCTGACCGACGTCAGCCATATACTCTGGTATTCGGGCCGACTGGACAGCGGACTACACCCAATAGTAAGGACTGCAGCAATGGGGATCCTCGAACATCTACATTTATGGTAGGTACAAAACTGTACTTTTTGTGGAAGGGACCACTTCTATAGGAGTTTTGGTTTGGCTTAGGACATTGAAAGAGTTTTATTCAAAGGAAGAAGCCTTGGTAGGGAGGAAAATTAGTATTTTAGATTTATTGGAGTTGAGGGAGAGATGGTTTTGGTGCATCCAGTTTTCTGTAGTGGAAAAAGCTATTTGAGTTTTAGTCAGTAGTTCAGAAAAGTTGGAGGCGGCACAAACTAAGGTAGAGTCATCAGCGTATTGGATGACTGTAGTGTCAGGGAGGACAGTGTGAAGATTATTTATAAAGATGTTGAAAAGCATGGGGCCAAGGATGGATCCCTGAGGAACGCCGGTAGGTGTAGGCAAGAAGGAAGAGGTAGAGTTCTTCCATCTGACAGCCTGAGATCTGACAGAAAGGTAACTGGAGAACCAGGATAGAGTGTTAGAGGAGAGACTGAGGTTGGTGAGATGAAAGAGAAGGTGTGTATGAGAGATGGTATCAAAGGCTTTAGAAAGATCTAGCAGTACTGTTGATACAAGAAGTCCAGAATCTCGGGCTTGATTAACAGTTTCTAGGAAGGATTGTAGGGCAGTTATGGTGCTGTGGCCGGGACGGAAGCCGTATTGGGTGGGTATAAGTAATTGATTCTGAGTTAAGTAGGGTAAAAGTTGGAGGTGAACACATTTTTCAAGAATTTTAGATAATGGAGAGAGTCATTTTATTTTATTCATTTTTTTTATTTTTCCATTGCATTTTGGTCATGTCCTTAATGAATGACATATTTTTGTGTTCAGCCTTTTAGGCCAACCTAAGTTTGAAGTTAGTTCTGAAAATTATGAGAAGATAACCAATTTAGATTTTGTGCTTTACTTAACCCTTGTCTGTTTTTTATACTTGGGGACAATTTTGAAAGCTAACTGGTATTTTTTTCTCTGTTGTATCTTAATTGTATGATTTTACTAATTTTTGTTGAAAATTTGTGTCTTGCTGGTATGTATTCATTAGTTCAGAAGTCAGTATCTTACAATTCATTGATATTTCTTGAGTACATGTAATTAATAGATTGTGTAAAGTATCTCAATCTATTTTCATACACATAGAACTTATGACATCATAGTTGCTTTTGGCAAAGTATATGAATAATGTTTTTTTAATGACCTCATTAGATATCTTAAGTTACTGTTGATAGTATTACGCTCTGTGTTTATTGAAGATGATGCAACTGAATGTGGTTATCTCTAGTTGGACTATGTAGTCTGCTACAAAGTTTGATTTACATAGTCAATTAGTACTGTGCATATCTGGTGCTGAATCATTTATATGGCAAGTATCTGAATAGCTAAAATTCACATAAAGATTGTATTTTAATTGCTCTTTATATCATGGTGTTAAGTTAGTAACTGTCCATGCTCTAGGGGCTAGTGTACTGTAGGTTTCTCTAATAGTATATTCAGTACCACTGACATTTAGTACTATATGAGTAATTTCCTAGTCCCAAGATGTTTTGCTGTTTTGAATTTCAAGTACTGTTGTGTGTATGTGTGGCAGTGAAATTTTATTTGTGATATGTATAAGATTTACAAACAAAGGTAGTGGTGCAGATGTCAAGATCCTCCAGACAGATAAAGGTTTCTATAAAGGAAACAAGATGTATTTTTGTTGAGTACATGAGAGAGAGAAAACTGAAGCCCAACAAATGAAGGACTCTCTAACAAGTTGTAAATTTTTCTCAAGGTTGAAAAGCAGTCAGTTTTCTTTCTCAAATGTTCAGAACCAGGGATTAAATAACAATATCTTATCTTGCCATGCATGTGTTGTTCAAGGCAGCGGGGACATTTTACCTAGCAGATGTGTTTTGATATGATTGCTATGATTTTTCAGCAGTCTCAACTTGTCCTGCTGCATATCCAAAAGGGATAACCCTTAGATGGTTCACTGCAACGTGGACATAGAGGATTATGAATGGATCACCAGTCATAACAAGCGTATTATGTGTTTCAGCATGGTTGCCAAGAAATTTACCTTAAAAGTGAAGGTTGAAAGGTTAATTTTGGCGTCCATGTTAAGAACACATAATTCTTCATTATAATCAGAGGTCCAGTCATAATTCTTTGTAGTGCATGGAGATTTATTTTCTCTATGTAGTTCTAGTTAGTCAAATATTTAATTAAAAAGATGCAATGTGTTCTGACTTTCAAAGGCAGTGAAGCAGTGGGGAAATGGTTGACGTCCTTCTGCAGTCACTGTATAAGTGACACAGTTTAATTCAAAATGTGTGTGAAATTTAGCAAACAGCAGGCAGAAACTGGAATTAAAACAAAGCTGTTTCATGTCCTGCTGCTGCTGTTTTCTGGTTTGTGTTGTCTGATTTTAGTGTAGAGCACCCCTTCTGAGCTTTAAGATCAGGTCTGGTGCTGTAGCAATGCTGAACCAGGATATAATTTAACCATTTTTTATAGCATAATCAGGGCACTCAATTTACTACAGTATAACATCCTTAATTCCTATTTTAACATACATTGTTATGTGTTTATTTGCATTTGTTTACTGAGGCAGTGCACTGATTACTCTAGTCATTTTCATACCCAGACAAGGAGTTTCCACTCCCAAGAAAAACAACATATGACATTTATATAGGCAGACTTAACTTAGATAACATATATTGTTATACCAAGGAAATTATGTAAACCATAAATATGCTTGTCTACATTTTACAGTTAAAAAAATAAAAAATAATAATGCTGTGTTAAACAAACACTGTAATTTTGATTGGATTGTATGTAATGGGGGCTGTTGTCAAGAAGTATTTCTAAAATATATAGGTTTGCTGTTAAGTTAGAGGAGTGAGGGGAAAGGAATTTAGCAGAGTGCTTGGATACAGTTATTAGCAGAAGGTACCTAACTAAAGGGTTGACAGAGGTGCTGGAGGTTACAACATGTTACGTTTATCATGGACTGGGGAAAGGACATAAATGAAGGGATGTAGAGAGTTTCAGGATTAAGGAAAAATTGTAATGAATGGAAGCCTGATGACTGTAGTATAAATTTAGGGGTTGTGTCTAAGAAAAATAGTTGATTTGTGAGTAAGTAGGTTTAATGGTTATATTGCGTGTGTTAGGAATTTAGTGGGCCTAAGTTGGGGAATTTGCTGTCTCATAGCTGAAGCATTTATAATTTTGAACTCAGTTAGACTTAACACTGTCATAAACCCCTTATGAAGTTTGTTGCAGCATGTGCCTCTTTTAAATGCAGTAACTAAAATGTTTGGGGGGGAGGGATTTTCAGGTTGCAGTGTTTGCTTTAGTGGTTTTGAAACTATCAGCTATAGTGGTTTTATGTCTGGTTGGTTCAGTTTTAACAACAGGATCATTTGTTATTATGGACTGTGCCCACTGCAGTTTTATGATGTGTGTGTACATTTTGCATGTGATTTTCTATGCTCTGTATAATATAAAGTACATAAGACTCTGGGTTTATCAGTTCTTGAGGTACATGTGGAGATTCAACAGGTGTAGTGTTCAAAAGTTATCCATATACAGGGGTAAATACATGTAAAATATGGTCACTCTCAGTTTAATTTCCCCAACTCTTTTGAGTTTCTAATAAAATGACAGGAATGGACCCCATTCCTAAGTCAGGGTATAATTAAAGTTTATGAAATTAGTATAATTTCATTCTTTGATGTTAGTGTAAAGTGCTCTTCACAACACTCAGAATGTGCTCAAAACAGACTTCTTCTGCACTTCCCATGGAGTTGCATGTATTGGTAGCATATCTAAATACAACTGTAGATTTTTTTATTAGACCAATTACTCCTACTACTATTGTAATTGTCTGGTGTCTTTCTTATATTTTGCTCTAGTTTTTCCCTCAGATCTTGATGTTTTATGACTGTGTGTCTTTATACATCAGACATTGTAATCACTAAGTGTAGCGATTTCAGTCATAAATTCTACTTTTGTCTTTTTTCATGGACTATTATATTTGATTTTCTCACATATATTTTTTGAATTGATGGTAATCGGATGATCCCATGTGATGTATACTCCATCATTCTCTATAATACTATGCGGTTCATGTTTCCAATGTGTTTCGGATACTTCTATATTTTAGTGTTTGCAGAATCTATAGTGCAACGATCTTGCCATATTATTGTGCCTTTCAGTGTACAGGCCCTCTGCCATGTGTATCACAGCTAGCAAGAAGGTGTATGACTAATTTCAATTCTTTTTTTATAGAACTTACATGTGTCTGTTTCTCCCACATATCCAATGGACTTTGTAAACCAACATGTATGTAGTCCACTATCCTGGGCTGCTATTATTAACTTTTCATCATTTGGTTTCAGCTTACCTCTCCTTAACCATCCCTGCAACAAATCTTGATCAGCATGAGGTTGTTCCAGGAGATCTCTATATGTGCCACTATATTTATGGCTTTTCTACATTTCTTTCCTTCTCTTTATATTCTTTTATTTGTTATTTGGGACCTTCAGTTGCTTCCTGATTTTTGTCTACTTCTGGTTTGATTTCCATTCCTGCTTACCACCTGAATGCTTCTTCTAAACCAAACAGAGAGGTCATTAGAGTTCCTCTGCTCGTGTTGTAAAACTTTCACTATGTTTGGATTTGATGAGGTAGGCAGATATGTATGCAGTCCCATAACTGTATATCTATACGTGTAATCTATTTTGAAGACACCTATACCTCCTTCAGAGCATGGAATATTTAGCAACAAATGATCCACTATTCCATTTGACTTTCTTTTGTTACCCTTTTGTTGTATTGCCATGACTAAGTTTTCTTCTAAATGACTATAAACTCTGTTTGCATCAGTTCTAGTATATAGTCCGCACAGTGGGAATTGATCTATCATTTTAGATGACTTACATTACAGGTTCACTATTAACAAATACTACAATTTTTTTCTATTAACCATGTTGGTGTCTGCTCATGATGTGCATATAAATAGTTCTTACTCAGGGCTATTTCCTTTTGTAAAGATGTTAATACTTTTAGCCAGAAGTTAGGTACTGTATCTGGGCCTGGGGTTTTGCACTTAAGAGCTTTTCTTAATTTTGTTTCAATTTCTTTGGCCATTACTACTTCTGATTTTATATCCTGTATGTTTGAACTCCTTATTGTTATTTATTTATATTTATTTGTTTGCATTTGTTTACCAGGAAAATCTACTGGGCCAGGATAGCCCATTTTTCAGTGCAGGCACGGGGAGAAAAGCTCCAATGAAGTAAGATTGCAAAAACATACACATATTTCAAATTTCAAGACATACAAATTGTCATAGAAATTGACAAGTGCATACAGATTACAAATTTCATAAGAATGTTATAGAAATTACATTGCATCCTAAAAACTTGATAGAGGAAATAGTAGAAATAAATTTGATAAAGAAAATGGTGGAGCAAAGGGATTGAACATTGTGCAAGTACAGAAGGACAGTAATAAGATATAATACAATGTACAATACAAGACAGAGAGAAAAAAAGTGTAAGGGTTTGACATGAAAAGAAGAACAAAAAGTTCGAATCTAAGAAAACTTGAAGAGAGGAATGAAGTGTGTTACTGTTACTTTATAAATGCAAAAAGGGAGGAAAGAGGAAAGAAAAAAGTGAAAGAGAGAGAGGAGGAGAGGTAGAAAGGAAATGTAAGTATTAGTGAGAGTAATTAGTGTGAAGGGAGAGGGAAGAATCAACTGGAGAGAAGTGAGAAGCAGGAAGAAAATAAGGAAGTAGAAGAGAAAAAGGGGGAGCAATGATACGGTGTTAAGGAGAAGACAGGAAGAAGAGAGTGGGCAGTGCGGAGGTAAGATTATATAACATCGTTAAGAAGTAAAATAATACCTTTATTAGAAAAATGCTGGGTTAAAGAGTAATGAGGTTCAAAATGGAAGCGTTAAGTAATGGCGAAGTGTGTAATCGAACAGTTACATGTCCATTTGGATAGAAGATGGTTGTGTAGTGAAATGTTAAAGTTGGAAGAGCATTGTTGTAAGTGGATGGAAAGAGGTAGGTTATTCCATATTTTAGCAATTTTCCAAGAGCACAGTAACTGACCTGCAGGTATCTTGGGTATATGGATTTTCTGAGAATATTGATATTCAGATCTTGAGAGACCTAACAGGGTTATAGAGGGTGAATAAAGAGGTTAGTGTAGGCAGTCCTGAAGCTTGAAAATCAGTTTGTGTGTAGTTGAGAGCTGAAGGAGGAGTAGGTAGAGGGTGAGTTGTAGCCATTGTAATTGTTTTAGGGCAACACAGTGCTGAGTAGAGTGGTGACTGTGGCAAATTTAGCAATCTTGTTGTACCAAGATTCCAGTTTTGTTAAACTAGTTGCAAAAAAACAAGAATACAAACCACGCTGGACAATACAATACAATAAAACTGCAGACTTTTTGAACTGTGACAAATGTATTGTCTGCACTTTTAATGTATTGTCCAGCATGGTTTGCACTCACTTTTTTTGTTTTTTTGCAACAAGTTTTATGAAGTTTTGTGTTTGGTTCTCACTTTTATCATGGTTATTCTAGTTTTGTTATCAGAGAAGTTTGCAGGTTGGTTAATAAAGGAGCACCATATGTTAGCGCATGTAAAAGGTAAGACAGTGCTAGCATTTGTGTTGAAGGGAGGAAGAGGAGCTTTTATGTTTGTAGAGCAACTCGAGTTTTTTGTGGTTCTTGCTTATGCTATTTTGGATGTGTAGATTGAATTTGAGGTTTTCATCAATTATTACCCCTAGCAATTTAGTGTGAGTTACTAACTCAGTTTTGGTAGAGTTAAGAGAAAAGATTTCAAAGTTTGTTTTATTGATGGGATAATTTATCTTAGGTGCAAATTCCATAAGTTTGGTCTTTTTGGGATTTAGAGAAAGATGATTTTTGTGAAGCCATTTTTCTACAGAGAAGAATGCTGCTTGGGTAGATTGCTTTAAAATGTCTGAGTTATGAACAGAGTGGACTATAGTAGAGTCATCTGCATACTAGACTAGGGAACTCTGTTGGATAGCTTGGTGGAGGTTATTAATAAAAATGTTGAAAGAGGGCCTAAAATTGAGCCTTTTGGTACTCCTGTAGGGTTGTGAATATAAGGGGAAATGGAGTTCTGCCATTTAACAACATGCTGTCTGTTGCAGCGTTAACTTTTGAACCAGTTAACAGATTGATGAGATAAACCTATGCTTGAAAGCTGGGAGAGGAGGATAGGGTGAGAGATAGTATCAAACGCTTTTGATAAGTCCAAGAAAAGTGGGGATACAGTGTTTCCTGAGTCACTGGCTTTATTGACCATGTCTGAGAAGGAGATTAGGGTATGGAACCCGTGCTGAGAAAGTGAGAGAAGATTGTGCTGTAGAAGGTAGTCTAAGAGTTGCTTTTGCACACATTCTTCTAAAATTTTAGAGATGGGAAACAGTATAGCAATGGGTCGAAAAGTTAGATATATCAAAGGATGGGCCACCTTTGTGGAGTGGTAAGATAATAGCTTTTTTTCCCAGAGGCCAGGGACGTGGGATTCTTGGATAGATCTACTTATCAGAATGCTAATAGGATAGGCCGCTGAGTCGGCTGTGAGTTTTAGAAATTTAGCAGGATTTCTATCTGCAGCGTTAGAGCATAGCTTTAATTTCTAAAGAAGTTTTTTATGTAAGAGGTAGGGATAGGAGAGAAATTGAGTTGAGTTTGGAAAGTTTGTAGAGTGCTGTTCTATGGGGGAGTAAAAGTATTAGGGTTGGTATGATGTGTGTTATTTGGAGTGTGGGTAATGTTCTGTGGTGGAGTATAGTGGAGGGAAGGGGGAGGAGTAGAGTTGTTAGGGAGAGGTATGGAAAAGGTAGCCGTAATATTGGCAATGGTGTCAATAAAGAAGGACTTTGAAGATACTTGCTATATGTTCAGGAGGCATGTCAGGGTATGGAAAGGGGATGGGTTTGGTGCCAAGATTCAGGAGGATATTGAAAGACTAGAAAATTTTAGGGTTATTTTTTTCTAGTTGATTGCTGGTTCCAGGCGTAGTGCTGTTTGTCTTTAGATACAAGTTTTTTAGCTTGGTTACAGAATTGTTTATAATGAATAAGGTCGGAGGTATTGTTTGTTTTTAGCCAGAGTTTCCATGCTTTGTCCCTTTTACTCATTATTTCTTTAGTAGATTTTGTTAACTAGGGAGCATGTGTAGTTTTGATCCTTTTGGTTGGAGAGGGAGCTAGACTATCTAATATTGTTAGAAAAGTATTGTTAAAGCAGAGCAGAGCATTGCCTAAAGGAAGGGATTTGAGAATACTCCAGTTGATATACTTAAGGATGTTATTAAATATGATGGGGTTAAATTATGAAAGATTTTGAACTAGTTTAGTATTATGGTTTCTTGGTATGGAAATGCAGGCATGAATTGTATAGGCAGGGAGGTGGTCACTAATAGAGCTAGCGTGCCAGAAGTTATAGAATCTAGTCTACGATGGAGCTACCATTAGTCCTATTATTATACCTAGTAGTAGTAGTAGTAAGAAGTTGGGTGAAGTAAAGTAAGTTTATGCTGGAGGATGACTGTGTGGAGGAGATAGAGGCCCAATCAGTATTCATGTCTCCAAGAATTATTGTTTCATTTTTTATACTGAAAGAGATCCAGGATAGAATATCTTCCAGAATAGTAATGTTATTTCCAGGTGGAATATATAGGAAAATTATATAGAGTTTTTTAGAGGGGTTGATATCAAGAAAGGAAATCAGAATCTCAGCATTGTGGAATTGTGGAATGTGGTCTTTGTATTGAGATAGGCTGAGGGTGTTGGGGAAAATGAAGCCTACACCACCTCCTCTCTTCCATTTTCTATCCATTCAGCTTTCAGTTCTGTTCCACACAATCTTGATAAATATTTCTCAATAATGTGTCTATTTCTTCTTTTTGGTGGTGTTTCTATTCCCCTTACTTTGTTTCCTAGCTCTCTATAAAACTTTTTTTGGGGTCATCATATTTTATACTTTTCCTTTATATTTATTTGTATATATTATTTGTTTTTCTGCCTGTGCTGATATCTTTAATTTATTATTTGTAACCATGTATGATGGATCCTGGTCTGTTCTGATGCTGTGTGTTGTTTTTATCACGTCTATTTTTCTAAGTATTTTGGTTGATCTGTTCCCTCTTCGATATTCTTTTAACAGTGACACTTATTGTCTTAATTGCTTTATAGTTTTCTCTCTTCGATGCTTCCATGATATCATTTTATTTCTCACCTTCCTTTCCATTATTATTCTGTATTTTTGTGGTAGTATTTTATCTGTTATTAGTTTAGCTGCATAGCAATATATATTTTTTACTTCTGTTATATCACATGAATTGTTGTTAATAGTCTTGATTACTGTGTTCATCTGTTTAATCAGACTTCTAACATTTTGGTCTTATTTATTTTCTGTAATCTTATCCATTCATTGATGTTAATATGTCTGTCCATCTCTTTTAAATCAAGCAACTCTTCCCTTAGATCATTTTCTTCTAAACTAAGGACACATTCTTTGCTCTCTGTTTTCTGTGGGCATTCCGCAGAAAGCTCCAGAATGTCTTACTGTGACATATCCTTTTCAGGTGCATCTTGTGTCATCCATTGCTCTTTCATATGGGAACTCCTTGGCAGATCACTCCACAACATTGCCTGCCCAGAGTTGCCACTGTTTCCTGCTCCTTCCCTTGGTGTGCATCTCCAACTGAATGTTTGTACTGGTTACCTACTGAAGGCTCCAAAGCATCATCATGTGGCAAGTCATTGGATGCTTCACGTTCCACATGTTTCTGTTTAATTTGGGCACTCATTGTTTCGTCATGCTGTGACTTTCCAAGAGCTGGATTTTATACCCTAAATCCTTCCCTTCACAGGTAATCCATAACTTCAATTTCTATTTCTTTAATTTCTCCATTAGTAATCCTGGTTTCTTCTTTCCTCATTTGTTTTCTTATTTTTTGTATTATGAAACGTTGTATATCCAGATGTCTTCGCCTGTATTTTTATTCAAATTTCATTGGTGCTGCTTTGTTTATATTGATTAGTTTTGCTTTCTCCTTTGCATAAATATTGCACCATATCAAATCGCATTTTCTTTCCTATGTCAGTAATTTTTTCTTCAGATGTCTCCTGCTTCATCCTTCTTTCCTTATACGGGGACTTTTTCCATCAGGCTGTGACATAACCTGTATTAGACTGTCTACACTAAGTCCTTTACTTTGCAGGTGCTCCATAACTTCAGATGTTCTTCGTCTTCCCTTGCTGCAGTCCTGACTATTGGGTATAGTCCGCGTCCCAGTCGGCCCGAATACCAGAGTATAAGGCTGACGTCGGTCATGGCGCCTTAGACTGACGTCAGTACGTCAGGGTACTAATGCGCATGACCGACGTCATTTCCTCAGTCTTTTTTGCCGCATGGTCCGATGCAGAAGCAATTTTGCGAGTGCAGGTTGGCGTTCTGAGATTTTCCGAAACCGGAGTTTCAGACCGAGTACAGAGTTGGCTAAGTAACCCGTTGGGAACATTTTGGTTTTTTCTTGCCTCAGTATTTTACCGGATGTCAGAAAAAGTGAATAACTGTATTTCTTGTGGGAAGCAGATACCGCATAGGGATTATCATACATTGTGTATACCTTGTTTAGGGCCTGAGCACGACGTTGTTGGTTGCCGCTCTTGTGCTAGATTTAACAAGCGCACTATTAAGAGGAGGCTTGATTGTGCTAGGTTAGTGTTTGGGAAGCGTTGCAATTATACTATGCCGCCGGATGCTCCGACGCCTGCTTCATCTAAGAAGCGCAAGGACAAAACAGTGAAGTCTAGGGGTGAGGAACCGGCAGTCCCGGACGTCGGTCCTTTAGAAGGCTCAGGGGAGCCAGAGGTTTTGCCAGGAGTCTCTATGGAGTCTCAGGCAGATACTTTACTGTTACAAGATGTGCCCTCTCAGGAGGTAGGCCAGGCTGAGGGGGCTTCTCAGGTAACTGTTCTTCCCTCTCTTCCCAAGGTAGTTAGGGCCTCTCCTTCTGTTGCCAAAGCTTCTTTTAGAGGAAGGCCAAGTTCAGCTGCTGTAGGGGCTTCTCCTAGCATTTCGGGCTCTGTGCCTAAGAAACATATGCTTAAAATGGCAGAAGATTTGATTACTCTGATTAGAGGTTCTATGCCCCCACCTGATAAGAGGCCTAGGGTGGAACAGGAGTTTGATAGTTTTGAACAGTGTTCACAGGCTTCAGAGTCTTCTGTGGAAGACTTGCAAGAGTTTCCTGCTTATTCTGATTCTGATGTGGATGATTCCACTCCTTCAGCTTCTCCTCCTGAGGATTTTTCATTTTCAGAGACTCTTCACTCCATGAGGGAGCACTTTAAATGGGAAGGCCAAGATTACTCTGACTCCAGAAAAAGGCTTAGGGAATTCTTGTTTTTGCCTCAACATAGGCCCTTAGCTATTCCTCCTGTGTTGAATGTGGTGGAGGATGTTTTTGCAGAGGCTTCTCTGAACCCTGATTCCTTGCCTCCTGCTCCTGTTAAGCCTGATAGGTATTATAGGGTGCCCGAAGCTCATAAGTATTTGTTTAAGAGTCCCAGGGCGGACCCAGAAACTGTTTCTCAGGGGCCTAAAGGTGTTAAAGCTTCTGTTGTTAAAAATCCTGTACCCTCTGATAAAGAGGCAAGGGTTTTGGATAGGTGGGGTAAGAAAGTATATACTTCTTCCACTCTAGCCATGAGGGCGTTGAATTGTCAATTTCATATGCTGAAATATCAGAATTATCTCCTTTCACAATTGAAATCTAAGGTGGATGCTTTGGCGGAAGGTATTGAGTGTAAAGAATTGCTGGATTTGGTTCATGTGTCTGAACAAGTGGGTAAGCATTCTTTGCAGTGTGGTTTTGATGCTGTTCAGGCCTCCTCGAGGGTGGCTGCTACTAGTTCTGTTCTTCGCAGACATGCATGGTTGAAGGATCAGAATTTAGCTGAGCATGTTAAGACCAGGATTTTGGATGCTCCTTTACAGTCTGATGTGTTGTTTGGACCGCCTGTGGAAGCAGTTTTAAAGAAAATGGAGGACAAAGCTAAGTCTATGCAGACTGTTAAAGATTTTTTGCAGGTGCAGCCTCCGAAGTTTAGTAGAAATTGGCCTGCTAAGGGGTGGACATATCCTGCTTATGGTTCCCAGTCTAGGGGTAGATCTAGACGTGGTAGGGGCAGGGCTCAAGGTTCGTTTAGGCCTAGATCAGACAGTTCACCTGCTCAGACTTCTGGTGAGGGCAGGGGTCAGTCCTTTCGTAAGCAGAACCAATGACCTGCCTTTTCAGCTGCCAGTGGACTCTCGTCTGGCAGCTCCTTTGGGAGGAAGATTGTCTCTTTTCAAAGAAAATTGGGATTTAATCACTCAAGACAGATGGGTGCTGGATATCATTCATCACGGGTACAGATTTTATTTCCACACACTGCCCCCTTCAAAGGCATGCCAGATGTTCCTCCTCCACAAAGAAAAGAGGCTCTCAAGCAAGTTTCTCAGTTACTCCAGATAGGGGCTATTCAGCCAGTCCCTGTGTCAGAAAGGGGCTTGGATTTTATTCTCGCCTGTTCCTAGTACCAAAGAAGGGGAACACGTGGAGACCAATTTTGGATTTATCTATCCTCAACACTTATCTGGACATTCCCAAGTTCAAGATGTTGACGTTACAGCAACTGTTACCTCTGCTGGGCAAGGATCACTGGATGGTAACTTTGGATCTCAAGGAAGCTTACCTTCATGTGCCCATAAGGCTAAGTTGCAGAAAGTATCTGCGGTTTCGAACTGGAGATTTTCATTATCAGTTCTCTGCATTGCCCTTTGGCTTATCTACTGCGCCCAGAGTATTCACAAAGGTTCTGGCTCCAGTGATAGCTTACTTCAGGCTTCAAGGCATTCAAATTTATCCTTACTTGGACGACTGCCTGATTCTGGCTCAAGAAAAAGAACACCTTCTACAGCATCTGGAATATGTCATAGCAGTGCTAAGATGCCTAGGGTATTCTGTGAACGAAATAAAGTCCAGTCTAGTACCCTCTCAAGACATGTGCTTTCTGGGTGTGAGACTGAATACAGCAGCCCAGATGGCCTTTTTAACCCCGGACAAACAAAAGAGTCTGTCACTTTACTTCCATCAACTATCTCATCAGTCCGTGCTGACTGCAAGGACAGTCCTTCAAGCATTAGGGTTCATGGCATCTTGTATTCTGGTGCTTCCCAATGCCAAACTGCATATGAGGAAGCTGCAATGGTATCTCAAAATGTATGGACACAGCACTGCCAAGATTTGGACACTGTCATTCAAATAATACCTTGCCTTCAAAAGGAATTCTTGTGGTGGGCTCAGGAATGTCACCTAAACAAGGGACTCTCTGTGACCCGGCCAGAGGCGAGTCAGATTTTAACGACAGATGCCTCGGACACTGCTTGGGGAGCTCATCTAAATGGAAAGTGGATACAAGACAAGTGGCCTGCCAGACTACAGCATCTACATATCAACATGAAGGAGATGTTAGCAGTCCAGTTTGCATTGATGGCGTTCAAGGAGTTACTTCTTCCAGGGCAGGTGTTGATTCTGACAGACAACACAACTGTCATGTGGTACATCAACAAGCAAGGGGAACACATTCTTATCCTCTATGCAGGCAAGCAATGATTTTATGGGAGACTGCGTTAAGCCTGCAACTGACTCTTCAGGCAAGGTTTCTGCCAGGAGCACAGAACTCCCTAGCAGATGTATTAAGCAGACAAATCATGGATCCCCACGAGTGGAAACTGGATCTTCATGTATTTCAGAAATTGACAGTGTCATGGGGAACTCCAGACATAGATCTGTTCGCTTCTCCACTAAACCACCAGCTGCCAAAGTATTGCACAAAGGGGTTTCATCACACAGCTTGGAAAGTGGATGCTCTGTCTTTCAGTTGGGAAAACCTTCATGTCTATGCTTTTCCACCTCTACCTCTTCTTCCAAAGGTATTACTAAAGGTCAGACAGGACAGGCCAAGGATGATTTTGATAGCTCCAGATTGGCCTCGGCAACACTGGTACCCACTTCTAAGGAGTCTTGTAAAGAAGCCTCCATGGCCTTTACCTCTGATTCCTCATCTGTTATCTCAGAAGGACGGTCATCTGCTCAATGTCAAGCTTCAATCTCTCCATCTCACAGCTTGGCATATTCTGTGTTGAAACATGGAAGGTCTCAGCTTCCTCAACAAGTTTTAAATGTGATTATGGAAGCTAGAAGGCCTAGTACTAGGAGAGTGTACGCAGAAAAATGGAAGAGATTTTTATTTTGGTGTACAGCAAAGAATTTGGAGATTTCAGAGCCTAATTTGAGTGTGGCTCTTCAATATCTTACTGAGTTATTGGACAAAGGTTTGTCTTTCTCTTCCATAAAGATTCATGCTGCAGCAATTTCAGCTCACTATGATTGTGACCCACCTTTGTTTTCGCATCCTTTGTTCAAGCAGTTTCTTAGAGGGCAAAGAATATAAGACCCCCACGTAGAGCTCCTACTCCTGCTTGGGATCTCAATTTTGTGTTGGAAAAACTTACTCTACAACCTTTTGAGCCGGCAGCTACTGCTGAATTGAAATATTTGTCATGGAAGACTGCTTTTCTGTTGGCTATTACTTCTGCAAGAAGGGTGTCTGAGTTGCAGGCCCTTATGGCAGTAGAGCCCTTTTTGATTTTCCATAAGGACAGGGTATCATTACGTACTAATCCTTCCTTTATGCCTAAGGTGGTTTCTAGTGTGGCTTTAAACCAAACTATTCATTTGCCTACGTTTTTGCAGATCCTCAAAATAAAGGGGAAAAGATTTTGCACACTTTAGATGTACACAGGCAATTGCGTTATTATTTGAGCAGGACTAAAGATTTTAGGCAGTCTCAGCAGTTACTTGTTTCTTTTGCTTTAAGTTCACAGGGCAAACCTGTGTCAAAACAAACTATTTCTAGGTGGATTGGCTTTTGCATTGCATTTTGTTATTCCCATCATGGCAAAGAGGTTCCAGCTGGGATTAGGCCTCATTCCACTAGGGCTACTGCCACTTCAACAGCATTTCTAAGGGGTGGCAACTAAGGATATTCTGGAAGCAGCTACTTGGAGTTCAGTGCATACTTTCTCTAGGCATTATCACCTGCCTATATACTCTAAGACTAGAGCTGGTTTTGCCACAGCTGTTTTACAAGGCATGTTGTCAGCTCCTGCTACTTTATAATTTGCCAGCCTCCCTTACCTCTGCTTTGGGATTCTACCCAATTGTCAGGACTGCAGCAAGGGAAGACGAAGAACATAGTACAGTTTTGTACCTACCATAAATGTAGATGTTCGAGGATTCCCTTGCTGCAGTCCAATTTACCCTCCCTCCTTCCCCTCTGTGTTTCAGGGTGGTTGTGTAGGTGAGTTTACATGCTTATATTTTTTATATATATATATTACTGTATATATTGTACATGTTTATTGGTGCAGGTTGTTTTTGGGACTTGTCTTTTTGGGTCTTCTGACATCTGGGGCAAGAAAAGACTGAGGAAATGACGTCGGTCATGCGCATTAGTACCCTGACGTACTGACGTCAGTCTAAGGCGCCATGACCGACGTCAGCCTTATACTCTGGTATTCGGGCCGACTGGGACGCGGACTATACCCAATAGTCAGGACTGCAGCAAGGGAATCCTCGAACATCTACATTTATGGTAGGTACAAAACTGTACTTTTCTGTTTGGTTAACTTCTGCTGTACTTTTCCCCTTTGTGTTCTTATTTTTTGTGTTGTGAAGTTTCAATATCTAGGTGCCTGTATTTCTCTTCAAATGTCTTTTGGACTTGATTTTTTTTTTAATTTATTAATTTGGCTTTCTCCTTTGCATAAATATTCCATCATGTCAGATCTCTTTTTCTTTCCCATATCTGTATTTCTTTTTTATACCTTTTAAAATTCTCAGGGTTTTCTTCTTTATGTTTTCACACTTCCTCTGTTGCTTTTTTGTTAAGGTGGACCAAAGTTTCTTTGTCTGTTTAATGCTTTCCAGGATCTGTTGTACTAATGAACATACATTTTATTTGAAGCTTTTGACAGTTTTTCTTGTGCAGGTATTTTTTTCCTCTCATTTCTGTCTTAATCTTTTGAATATTTTCTATCTGGAAATTTTGGGCTTCTTGTATAATAGTTAACAATACATAATTTCTTTGTTATCCTCAGTAGTCCACTTTATCATCTTTGTGCAGGGGTGTAGGCAGTATTTTCAGATTTGTACTCACAGCTCCTAGACTGCTGCCCCCAGCAAGCCACACCCACATCTACACATTGCTGTCTGCCCACTTCCTTAAACTGCTGAACAGACCGCGCCCCTTTCACAGTGCTGCTCACTGAATGGATCATTCTCAACCATATGCCAGGATGGTAATTACATGCATGATGAAGCAGCTAGGGTTACCACCTTTTCAAATGCTCAAAGTGGGACATTTTATGTTGAAATGTCAGATTTGCAGGACAAAACATACCCATGACCAGTACAAAGGATAGAACTTCACCTTTTTGCAAAATAAAAAGCTTATTCGTGTAGCATTTGAGTTGCTTATGCTATTTCATATAACATTTAGGTGTTTCAGATAAAAAATAACTGTTTTATGAAACTATGAAAGAAAACTTAGGAAATATTTTTGTACAAAAATCTCAGGACATCTGCCATTTTTTCAGTTTTTTTCGCAGGACACAACTGCCCAAAGAGGGACTGTCCCTCACAAAGTGGGACAGGTGGTAACCCTAGAAGCAGCCTGAGCATTTCATATATTCATGGGTCAAAAAACAAAATACCCTCCCATTTAAATTTTTGCAGACTTCATTCCAGTGAAGTTGTACCCCAATCCCACACACACACACACACACACACACACACACACACACACACACACACACACACACACACACACAAAACACCACACATAAAACACCACACATATACACCAGTTAAACAGAAATGCCAAGAAATTATAAAATAGTTCCAAATGCCAGTAAGCTCCACAGAACTCCACATGGCAACACTGAACATCCACAAGCACACACAACATTCTCCTACTCAGGCTTGCCAAACAGTTGATGGGAAACTGCCTGTCCCTAACAGCAGGTTTTTACTGCATGTTTTATTAGGGGAAGGAATGGGTTAATTTGACAGGACTGTGCTGGCAGTGACGAGACTACAAGTGAGACCTATACTTTGTGTAGGCTAAGGTTAAACAAAATAACAATGCTGCTCAGTGGGCAACTGACTTGTTCCTAGAGCAGCAGAGTAGCTTGGAAGGCTTTTGCTAGCAACTGTTTAGGGGGAAAATGAGCTTCTAGGCTTTTGCATCTGTACAGGGGAGTATCACCCACTGCTGAGAAAACAGCAGCACCATACATGCAAAGAGAAACAGGTTTTAAACTAACATCCCTGTAGCTAGCACTTGCTCTAAAACCTGCTGGAAAACATTAGGAAGCCTGAAACTGAATCAAGCACTCAGCTCTCCTTGTCAATAAGGAGAAATTAATCATAGGCACTAAACAGCCTATAAATGCAAAGTACCTTGCAAAGGCTAAGAGAAAACAGCTCTTAAACTTTACAAAAAAGCACCTAAACAGGCATGTCCAAGGGTCAGCTTCCGGTGATTTCTCCTGTCCACCTGGTGAATCTGGGCATACTGGAGCAGTGCGGCAGCTGCCTCATATACACAGACAATCCTCTCCTCCTACCACCCAACACTACAACCTGCGAGAGATGCACTTACATAGCCAAACTGGAAGCAAAGCTCTCTCTGGCCAAGATTGTGCTAGACAGTCAAGAGGAGAAGGGTAACACCTGCATTACACCTCAAGCAACTCATAGCCTTTCAAAACCCACACCATCAACACCCACACATAGCAACACTAAACCCACATATGCGGAGGCCCTTAACATTAACCTGCCCAAGCAACAAGGACCTCCGAAGCCGAAACACAAACAAACACCAGTCACAACCAATGTGACACATAGCTCACAACACTAGTGAGCCACCCAACAACAGCCCCTAAGGCAAGACAATGTACCCAACACTTTAGTCATAGGTGACTCTATAGTCAGGCACACTGATGTCCCCCTCACCAGGCTGAACAAGGAGAAAGTTACAGTCAGCTGCCTGCCGGGTGCCAGGATCCGCCACATAACGCATGCACTCAAGTCACTCCACAACAAGTACAAATACGACTCTGTCATTGTCCGTGCTGGAGTGAATGACTTGAGACGTACCTCCCTGGATTACATGAAAAGAGACATGGAAGAGCTCTTGGATCATATGACCCTAGTCCTGAGTAGCATCCTGCCTTCGCCCAGAATGATACTACTGTATAAGGACAAAATGATTGACTTCAGCAATTGGCTAAGCTTCTGGTGTCATTCAAAGGGGATCCAGTATTTGTCTGCCTGGGAAGACATGATCGACAAACCATGATGCTTTGCTAGAGATGGTCTGCACCTGTCACCCATGGGATTCAGGTTACTGGCTAAAGCTCTTGCCACCCTTATAGTGCCTTTTTTAGGCAAGGTTCAAAGGATAAAACCACCACTGTAACAGATACAAGCATGCAAAATCTGATGGTAATGCTACTCAATGCTAGAAGTCTAAACCTCAAAATGCACTCTTTCGAGGCACTCCTAAAAATGGAGAACATCGATATCTGTGCAGTAACTGAGACCTGGTTCAAGGCTCCAGAGAGCACCCCTGCAATACCAGGCTATAATTCTTACCACAGTTTTTGGCCACAAAACCAAGACTGAAACACTAAAGGTGGAGGAGCGTCCATATTCACACCTCCAGGCTAGATGCCCAACACAATGCATCTGAAATTCAACAGTTGCAACTAACACTAGGCAAGACTGCAATCCAAATTGTAGCTTGCTACAGATCCCCCACCATGCCCCCAGATTCTCACTACACCTTTCTAAACATACTGGAAAATATTAAGACACAACCAAACACCCTAATACTGGGTGATTTCAACTACCCTGCCATTAATTGGGAAAACTACTCGGGTACCAACTCCTTTTCCCAAGGGTTCTTGAAATTCATAAATTCCAACGCCCTGGATCTACTAATCCATTGTCCCACCTGGGGCTCCAATATCCTAGACCTGGTCATTACCAACATGGGAGATAGATGCTCCACACCAGTGGTCACCCCATCATTGGTCAGGTCTGACCATAAGCAAATCACCTTTGACATCCACATCCCACCCTCACCCCCCAGTAAGGAAACCTCCTTAAAAAACTTCTCCAAAGCTAACTTCATGCTACTGAAGTCAGAAGTGACAAACTTCACAACACCCACGCAGACGGGATCTGGAAGTTTGACTGCATAATCTTACACTAAGGCACTGTACGAGCATATCCACTCATGCATGAATTGTGCCATCCCAAATAGAACCAAGATGATCTTCTCCAAAAAAAGGAAGCCAATCTGGTGGTCCCCTGCTATAAACAAACTATACAACAGAAGGAAGAAACTGTTGCAGAAAAGAGGAAAATCCCAGGATGCAAAAAATTCCCTCACCAGCCTCAGTACGAAGCTGAGATCCCTCATAAAATCCTCAAAAGCTAGTTATGAAAATAAAATTGCCAAAGATTCCAAAGACAACCACAAGGCATTGTATAGTTATGTCAAGAATCTAAATGGCAATGCTCAGATCTGCTCTGAGCTACAACAGAATGGCATTAAATATACTGATCCCAACGATATTGCCAGTATCCTGGCAGATCGATTTAGTGTCAACTTCACCCCCCTCTCACCCTCTAAAGGGCCCATCGCAGTACCAAAAGATTGCCAAATTCCGATAATCACAGCCACACAGGTAGAAACCGCACTGTCCAAAGCTAAGAATACAGCATCCATGGGACCAGATGACATCCCAGGCTGTGTACTACATGAACTACAAAATGAACTGGCACCTCACCTAAGTGTCATGTTTAATCATAGCCTCACCTCAGGCTTCGTGCCCACTGAGTGGCGCAGAGCTACAGTTATCCCGCTCCACAAGGGAGGATCCGCCTTGGATCCTGGGAACTACCGTCCCATCAGTCTGACAAGCCGGAGCTGCAAGGGCGTGGAATGCATTATCATGGAACTTATAAACAAAGACATTGGCAACCTTCAAACACTGGACCCCACCCAGTTTGGGTTTGTGAAGGGTCGATCTTGTCTCCTGAATCTGATTGACTTTTTCGAATCAGTCTCCAGAGCTGTGGACAAGGGTAAGGTGGTCCACACAGCCTTCAACACCATCCCCCACTCTGGAATCAAAGATAAACTTACTAAGCTGGGCATAAATCCGTATGTCACTCGATGGGTTGCCAACTGTCTTACTGACAGAACCCAGACTGTAAAAGTAGCCGACTCCAAATCCAGCTCCAGACAAGTGACAAGTGGAGTACCTCAGGGTTCAGTCCTGGGACCACTCTTGTTTGGCATCTACTTCTCTGAAGTACAGGCCAACACTAAGGGACTCTGGCTAACAAAGTTTGCAGATGACTGCAAACTGGGAGCCATTATTGAATCCCCAAATTATGTGGATATTCTACAAAAGGGCCTTACAGAAACAGATGCCTGGTGCCTGAGCCATGGGCTCAAGCTTAATGCCAAGAAATGTATAGTTATCCCCTTTGGAAAAAAAACATGTACCCATGAATTACGACATAGGTGGCAGGACACTAAACATCGAATGTGTCATGAGAGACTTAGGGACACAGGCGGACAGTGGTCTCACTTTCGATAACCACATCGCTACAACAGTCAGGATATCCTTCTATGTGGCACACCTCATCACTATGGGCTTTTCATCCAGAAAAAAGGAGGTCATTGTCCCACTGTACTCATCCCTCATTAGACCCATTATAGAGTATAATGCCCCATTTGGTATATACCTCACAAGACATCTGCAACAGCTGGAAAGGCCACAGAAATACCTCACTAAAAGAATCACAGGCCTAAAGCAGATGCCATATGCCGACCGTCTAAAAAACTCCAGCTCTATTCAGAGGCGATCTCTGCTTAACATACAAGGCCATGTCAAACCCTGAGCTGTTGGACATGCTCCACACGCTCCAAGGATCTAAATCTTGTCATCACAATGAACAAAACATGCTGGAGGGATAGGTTCCTAACCCAGAGACTCCCCATACTCTGGAATAGACTGCCCATACATGTCAAGCAGAGCGCCTCATTGGCCGTCTTCAAAAGGAACCTTGATGATTGGATGGGAGATAAGAAATTCACCCCGGGGATCATGTCAGTCACCCTGCTAGACAGGGGCCCAGAGAAGTATATATTGTGGGAAGAAATATCCAGGGAATTGTTATGGCTAGGCTTACATAGGCCCTAGGGCTGATAGCCTAGTACCAACCTATGAACCAATTTGAAAAGTACACAATAAGTCTTTCACCAGCAATCCCCAACTCAGACAGGTTAGATCAGCACTCGACTGCCACAAGGGTGCAGAAAAACACCTTATTAAAGCATAATAGCAGGTTTGGAGCCCAAGTGTAATAAGAACCACACAAACTCCAACACCCCTGCAACTAGCAGATACAATGTAATACAGTGCAAAGCAGCAGCAGACAAGACAGTACAGTTTTTTAAACAGCTGAAATACAGTGACAGTATAGAAGAAAAGTGCAAAAAATACTTGAGGCCTTTTGTGTGTTTCCCAGCTCAGATAGACCAGGTAAACACCTACTGCCACTAGATGAATACTCCCAGTCCTCCTAATGTAAAACCACAGTGAAGGATTTTCTAGAGTGAAATGCTACCACAAACAAGCTTAAAGGTATGGATACAGCAGTGTACTTTAAACAGCTCATACAAGTGTCATTACTCAATAAAAGCATTTCACTTTGTATAAATGAGCCAAGAGTAACTGTACAGAATTTATAAAGGCAGACAAATCAAGGTAAGCTGATAAGCCCTTCAGCCAATAAAACTACATGCAGAAATCTCAATTGTTTCCCCATGCTAAATAGACCAGAGGCTACCGCCCAGTGGGCTAGGTGGAAAATCCACAGACCTCGATGTAAAAACAAGTGCTTGCTAGAATGTAAAAATACACTACTTTATCTAACAGCTAGCCAGATAATGACTTCAGATTATGTAAATCAGTACAATAGACAATAAGAGGCAAAATGCACTTTTTTTAATATAAGGACAAGGAAAGGCAAATAAATAATTCAGGATATCAGCAGCAGAAAGGAAGGAGATTATTAAGATCAATGTACAGTAGGTGTGGGAAGCTTAATCACCACATTTGAAAAGCAGATCAACAAATGGGAGGGTGGGTGAGAAAATCTAGCAGGGAATCACCAGCAGTGCAGACTTGAAGTCGTTCGGACAAAAAGAAAAGCTCAGATTTTCACTGTCTATTTAAGTATCACTCAAAAGACAATTTAACCAATGAAAAAACAAGTGAAATGTGCAGCCAACATAATTTAAATGTCCATCACTTGCATAGGAAAAAAAAAACACCCACCCAAGCAGATTTCTTAAAACAGAAAACAACTAACTTGAGACATTGACGGAATTAAGAGAATGTGAATTAATATAAATTTCTGAACTAAAAGATGTCTATAACTCTTATTGCTATTATTTATTAAGTGCAAGTCACCACCGTGTCACCACTTTTATAAGGAACAGACAGAACCAGAAAATGAGTCGAATCATGGATGGTTCAGAAGTATTCTGTATGCTTTTTACGCAAACAATGATAAATGCAATACTTATGAAGACTTTTTTTATTTTGTCCAGACCTCCAATATCTCTACCTTTGCTCATTACTTACTTCCCAAATATTCCATGCTATCACTTTAACAAGCGTGTACTGTCTATTCTCAAACTGTTAGAAAGTTAGAAACATTTTCTGCAGAAAACTTGGTCCTTTATCTAGCATTTCTAAAACTGGTTGCTCACCAAAAAGCTGTCTTTCATCTTCCCTTTTCATTTTATACAGCTATAGTTGTTCTGCAGGCTAATCATGGTATTATCTTTTACCATCCTAAACACACTATACTTTTCCCCATTCTGACCTTTTTCTCCATTCACTAAAATACACACAAAAAAAAACACATAAATGTCATCAAATATAAAAATGATGCTGGTAAATCTCTCTTTGCCTACTCCATTGCCAGAACCTGGAATTCATTCCCAAGCCACTTAACTTCCACCACCTCTACTTCCCAATTAAAAAAAAACTTCTCATAACCCACTACTTAAATAACTGGCATTGCTCATGTTACTCCCCAGGTTAAGCCATACCACTGCAGTGTTGCTAGGATTCTGCTAAGGATCAAATGGTTGCTCCCCACTTCCCAATCTATATTTGTTATTAAAAAAAAATAACAACTCTCACTTTTTCATATGTATATGGAAATGGCTTACTATCAGAAATTTAGAAATTGTTAATCTCTGCTATGTATGCTCAATTGTATTCTTAACATGTATGATGTTATGTTTTCTTATATGTTACCATTTTGGCTCCTTTGAACTGCATTGGTATTTGGGACTTTTCTCCCTGGGCCTCCACTGAGTCGGACTTTCCCAGTAAACAAATGTAAAATGAAATAAAAAATAAAATAAAAAAAATATTCAAGAAGTTAGTATGTCATGTCGTACATAATGTTGGTAAATATGTACAACATGCTTAACCGATGCATAGCATGTATTTTAAGGGATTCCGCATGTGTTCTGCCATCTTTCATTACTTATCAAATATATAGTATACAATGACTGGCCAGTAATATTCTGGTTCTGGTTCTGATGAAGCCCACATCTCAGTGGGTGAAAGCACTTAACAACTATTAAAAGGAGATTTTTCAAGCCAATGTTTAAGTGCTGTCTGCATTCATTGGTGGTTTTAATTTTGAGTGGTTTTATCAATTCAGGAGTCCATGGACTAGCGTTCTTACAACAACATTTCTGGTGATATTTGTAAACTGAACGCTTCGTTGGTTCTGAGTATCAGACTTCATATATTTCAGAATCAGAAAATGCATGCAAACACAAATCCTGATATTCTAGCAACTTTCTAAGTTTATAAGACAAACATTTAATATATGGCCCTATTTTGGAGTCTTTATCCACACATTATTGCTGGCTTTGTCCATATGCATTGTGCTAAGATTGAGAGTTATGCTAAGAGTGCTTAAGAATGCATTAGCTACTTATTAAGTGGAACAACAGCTTGGTTTAAATTTCCCGGTCTCCACCAACAAGTTCCAGCTGGCAGAGCCAGGCAAACAACCACAAATGGCTAGTCAGCAACATGGGAAAAGGCAAGGAAGCAACTGCGCAGCTGCAAACACGGAAATGCTCAGCCGCAAATGGGAAGTCTCATTCTGTACTTTTCAAATCGAGAATAAGCTGCTTAATAACAGAAAATTAATTTATTCTTTCCCTACAACACGGCAGGAGGCAGATAGTCATCATGATGCAAAACGGGGGGGGGGGGGGTGCTCGCCCTACAGTTCCGGCCGCCCAGTTGCTAACCCACCAATCACTCTGCAGAATGCTGATTGCCGGCACACAGCACATTCACACATTATAGCTAGTGATGGATCAAGCAGTGGTAATTAAATTAGTCCAAAAAAACAAACAAAAACAAAACAAAGAACCCTCCACAGCAATGGCAATCTACATATAACCACAAAACCAGCCACTGTGAAAAAAAACCCCAAAAATATGGTTAGAGCTTCATTCTTTAATAAAGAACTTCATCAATCAGAATCAGACTAACTCATGCACACAGTTGCCAAATATTTAAAAGCTATTGCCATACTTTTTGTGTTCTTTTCATCAGTGGTGGCTGGTTTTGTGCTTAAACACGTTATGCCATACTACTGATTTTTTCTGTGTGGCTTATGTGTGTTTCGTTGGTGCAGAGGCTATTTGAGTAAAACTAATAATTATCAATTTTTAAACATGCCATTGCCCCTTCCAGTTTTGTGGAAAGCTGTTTCATTTGTTAAAGTCTTTATCGGATAGGATTCAATATATTACCAGGCTGTTGAGAGGTGTGTGATTGACTAAACCCACACTTGTTGAAACTTGCATGTTAAGTGCAGCGGGCAGTTGAGAGGTGTGTGATTGACTAAACCCACACTTGTTGAAACTTGCATGTTAAGTGCAGCGGGCAGTTGAGAGGTGTGTGATTGACTAAACCCACACTTGTTGCAACTTGCATGTTAAATGCAGCCCTGGAAGTTCCTTCCTTCCTGGAAAGACAAGCTGTCATTTAGGATTGTCAGGAAGAACACTGAAATTCAAAAGTGACACTTAGGATGATGGTGGCGAATGAAACCACAATGTTGGTAGAAAGCTAAGCACTTGGCGATGTAAACACTGAGAGTCTGAGGTGATGTTTCAGAGAGGTTTTCATGGTGAAGTAAACCTGTTTTTCTAAGAATGTTTTGTTTTAATAAAGAAACTTTGAGTAGATTTGCAGCAAACATGCCTGTTTAATTTGTTTGCAAATGCCCTTGTTTTAAGAGGATTTACTGCTCTAGGAATTAAAACCTGTTTTCCGATTGTTATGCTTTAAGGGGCTGTATTCACATGAATAAGAGAATTAAAGCCGGTAGTATTTAGAAAATTAAGTAAGACGTACGTAGTCAGTGTAGTCACTAACGTGATGGCTATTGCTGTTTCTTCACAGTCCACACTCTCGGTCTCACTCTATCTCCGTCGCAACTAAAGGGCGGGAAGAGAATGTGAGAGTCACAGTCCTGAGGGGTCCTAGTGCCAGCCAGATTCTACCCCCCAACTCCAGATAAACTGTACTGAAATGCATACAGTGAGTATGCCTCCCAATGTCCCTGTCTTTGTGGTTCATTTTTGGCTTGTCAGTTTTTGTGATTTTTGTGAACTGCTTCGTTCTACAAAGGTGGGTCCTCCCCATGAGCTTGGCATAACTCCACTGTTAGGAATGCTTCCATGTCTTGAGGATTTTACACTGTCATTTTTTTCTAGTCCTGGCACCAATGTGCATATCAGGATTGGGCACTTTTTTATCCAGGGACTTGTGTACCCAACTGTATTTTTTTATTTTAACCTACCTGTCTCCATGCTGTATAAAGTACAGGCTATATATCAATGTTGTCTTGGTGCGATTTTGCAACAAGAGAGTCTTCCACATGAAGTTAGTCACCAAAACCTGAGGTTGACTTTAGTTTCAACAATACTACTCTCCTTTTCTTGCTGATTTCATCATCTCTCCCTTTTTTAATTTCGCCAAATCTTTTGGGTTTCTAATACCATGATGGGAATAGACCCAATTCTTAAGTCAAAGTACGATTAAAATTCATGAAATTAGTATTGTTTCAATCTTTGATGTCAGCCAAAAGTGCTCTTTACAGCATCTGCAATGTGCTCAGTAATGACTCCTTCTGCAATTCATATGGGGTTACATGTATTGGTAACATATTTAAATATGATTGTATATTCTTTTTCATAAGACCCATTGGTCCTACTACTATTGGAGCTGTCTGGGTATCTTTCTTCACATTGCTCTCATTTCTGCCTGCAGATCCTGATATTTTATGATGTTGTGTCTCTGTATGCACTGTATGTATGTATGTATGTATGTATGTATGTATGTATGTATGTATGTGAGCACTACAGATGCGATGTTTGCTCTGAGAGTGTTGATGGAGAAGTACAGAGAAGGTCAGAAGGAGTTGGATTGCGTCTTTGTGGACTTAGAGAAAGCATATGACAGGGTGCCTAGAGAGGAGTTGTGGTATTATATGAGGAAGTCGGGAGTGTCAGAGAAGTATGTAAGAGTGGTACAAGATATGTACGAGGGTAGTGTGACAGCAGTGAGGTCTGTGGTGGGAGTGACAGATGCATTTAAGGTGGAGGTGGGATTACATCAAGGATCAACTCTGAGCCTTTTCTTATTTGCAATGGTGATGGACAGGTTGACAGATGAGATCAGACAGGAGTCCCCGTGGACTATGATGTTCGCAGATGACATTGTGATCTGTAGTGAGAGTAGGGAATAGGTGGAGGAGACCCTGGAGAGGTGGAGATATGCTCTAGAGATAAGAGGAATGAAGGTCAGCAGGACTAAGACAGAGGGATAGAGGAATGGTGAGGATGCAGGGGGTAGAGGTGGCGAAGGTGGATGAGTTTAAATACTTGGGATCAACAGTTCAGAGTAATGGTTAGTGTGGAAGAGAGGTGAAGAAGAGAGTACAGGCAGGATGGAGTGGGTGGAGAAGAGTGTCAGGAGTGATTTGTGACAGACGAGTACCAGTAAGAGTGAAAGGGAAGGTCTACAAGAGGGTAGTGAGACCAGCTATGTTATATGGGTTGGAGACAGTGGCATTGACAAAAAGGCAGGAGTCAGAGCTGGATGTGGTAGAGTTAAAGATGTTAAGATTTGCACTGGGTGTGACGAGGGTGGACAGGATTAGGAATAAGTATATTAGGGGGTCAGCCCAGGTTGGAAGGTTTGGAGATAAAGCCAGAAAGGCAAGATTACATTGGTTTGGACGTGCTGAGGAGGGATGCAGAGTATATTGGGAAAAAGATGCTAACGATGAAGCTGCCAGGTAACAGGAAAAGAGAAAGGCCTAAGATAAGGTTTATGGATGAGGTTAGAGAGGATATGCAGGTGGTTGGTGTGACAGAGCAAGATGCAGAGGACAGGAAAAAATGGAAACAGATGATCCGCTGTGGCGACTCCTAACAGGAGCAGCCGAAAGAAGAAGAAGTAGTGTCTCTCTGTTTGCAAGACACTAGTCACTGGGTGTGGCGATTTCAATGATTAATGCTACTTTTGTCTTCTTTTCATGGACCATTATATCCGGTTTTCTAGCATCTATTTTTTGAACTGTTGGTAATGGGTGATCCTATGTGATGTAAACTTCATCATTTTCCATAATGCTTTGTGGGTCATGTTTCCAGTGTTTTTCAGCCACTTCAGAACTGTAATGTTTACTCACTAATTATTAGCGAGCTTACCCTTCCTTAGGATTTTTTCCTCATGTAAATATGTAAATACTGTAGAATGAACAATCATCTTCATATAGTATCATAGCTTAAGTGAGTAAGAACACTATAAATCATCCTGGTTTGCTGATCTTGTATACTCTATCTATTGATCTCCTGCATTTTCTTTCCTGTGTTTGTGTGAAGTTAGTACCAATTAATATAAACTACTACCTACAACTAGTTTAGTTTTAGATTTCATTTCCCTTCCATAACAGAATTCATAATATAAAATCCTAAGCTTGTAATATGTTATAAAGATTTGTAATTCACCATTTCTAATGCAAGTGACTCAGTCTTGCTCATCTATTTCATTGATAATTTTTTTTCTTTTCCTTGTAATATTGTAAAAAAAATGTCAATGTCTTTGTCTTGACCTTTTATAATGCTGAAATTTCTGGAGCTTTTCTCTCCGGGCCTCCACTGAAAATGGACATATATCCAGCTGGACTAGCCCGGTCAACAAATGTAAAATAAAAAATAAAATAAATAATAAAAAAAATGTTTGCACAATCCCCAGTGCAACAATCTTGCCACATTATTATGCCTTTCAGTCTACAGTCCTTCTGCCATTAGTATGTCAGAACCAGCAACAAGGTGTGTGACTGTTTCCATTTCGGTTTTACAAAACCTATATTTGTCTGTTTCTCCCACATGTTCAATGGACTTTGTAAATCAGCATGTACATAGCCCACTATCTTGGGCCACCAATATTAACCTTTCATCTCTTGGTTTGAATTCACTTTTCCTTAACCTTTCTGGCATTCATTCCTGATCAACATGAGGTTCTTCTAGAAGTTTTCTATACTTGCAACTCTATTTATGCATGTTACGTATTTCTTGTCTTCTGATCTGGTCCTTCACCTTATATTCTTTTGTTTTTTGGCATATTCAGATGCTGCCTGATTTTTATATACTTCTGGTGTGATTTCCATTCCTGCTTCACGAGGATATGCTTCTGTTAGTTTAAGCAGAGAAGTCAGCTTAGATTTATTCTCTTCATGTTTCAAAACTTTCACTACATTTGGGTGATGTGAGGTCAGCAGATAAGTGTGGAGTCCCACAATTGCAGATCTGTACATATAATCAATTTCAAGAAAGCCCATCCCACCTTCGGAATGGGGAATATATAATCTTGGTATGCACTGATTTTTATAAATCATTTGGTGAGCGTGAAGCATCCTTGTTTTCTTATCTAATCTCTCCAACACGCTTTGGGGCCAGTTATTCACTCCAAAAACTGTAAGTTAGGGCAGGCAGAGCAAACTGGCTTATAGCTTGGATTTTGTTCATAGATGTCAACACTGTTTTCAGGATTAATTTAAGTCTTCTAAAGTATTCCTTACTAAGTTTTTTCCATGTTTTTTCATGTTTTATTGTTGATCCTTCATCACTTCCCAAATATTTATACACTCAAGTCCTTTTATATCACAGTCTTGACCCAAACTGATGTTTTCCTGGTGCTGCAGTTTTCCCTGCTTTAAAGGTTGCTTTTGCACATATATCAAGATCAAATTACATTCTTACATCATCTGAAAAAGTTTTGACAACTTGCAGTTGTACTTTCAGACCATCATCTGATGAGCTATACAGTTTTACATGATCAACAAAGAGAAGATAAGTCTTTACTCTTTGTTGTTTTCTAGGAGCCAAATTATACCCATGGCCTAAGCTGTTAAGTAGACAGCTTAATGGGTTAAGGGCAAGACAGAATAGCAACAGTGACAGTGAGTCACCCTTCAATATCCAGCTTTGAATTTTTATCCCTGGGATAATAATTTGTTGTTTATCATGGCTTATTTGCAAAGTGGTTTGCCACTGTTTCGTGGTCACTGTAAATCAGTCAGTCAGTGTAGGTTGTATCTTATATATTTTAAGTACTCTTTTATCCATGAATGTGGGATACCCTTCAGGCTGGACATGCTGCTGAGAGTTTAGCTTCAGTATTCTTCATATTCTTATCTCAGTCACAGATATGTATTTCTTTTTCAGTAAGGGCTGTGTTGAATATAAGCACTAGGCAATTTTTATTTTCTCAGAATTAGTTCATGTAGTTCCTCCTTGTCTAATTAGAAGTGAGATTCTTCCAATTTAAAGAAAATATTAGAAAAACATGTATTGATAGTCATGGTTTACCTTTGTCAGTGGGCAGTGTACAGATCTCATCTTTTAGGAGTGTGCATTGTAACACCATCCAGCACTCGGTACATTGTACCAATGTGGCAGTCGTGGCTCAGTGACTCTATACTGGATGGTGAGTAGACAGTGTCCCCTCTCTCTCATTCTCCTGGCTGGCTCCTGTGGCCCAGAAGCTTCCTAACTGACCCCAGTTCACAAGCACCCAGTCAGGGCACTATCTCTTGGCACTGCCTAGTCAACTTTGCTGTGTAGAATGTGATACTGGCCCTTCTTATAGGATCATAGGAGGTTACTAGGCTACTGACCCGGAGGTCATTTCAAGCCTAGCCTTTTTATCCCAATGTAATAGGTTCATAAGTTCATAGGTAGGTATTAGGCTATCTGCCCGAAGGCATTTATAAGCCTAGCCAGAATGTGTTGGCTTTCACCGCCCCCTTAGATTAGTTCCCTGTGCCTCTGTCCAGCAGATACCATAGAAATGTTAGTTAATACCCAAGATTGCATTTAGCAATGGCTGTCTATGTCCAGGAGGGCTGTGTATGCTATCCCCGGTAAGACTTTACTGTCCCCTTTCACTTATCTAGGTTCCTCTTGAACAGTGTAATAGAGGTTTTCTGTTTCACATGAATAGATAGCCTAGTCCAAAAATGGAGCAGTTACTATGAGAAAAATCTGTCTCTCCAGCATGTCCTGTTTAAGTCACAGGCCATATTTAGCTCCCTGGAATAGGTAGCCCTAGCCCCATTTCATTTATGGATATGAAGCATGTTCATTAAGTTTGGGTCTGAGATTGCTCTGTGAGCCAGGCATAAGTCTCCCCTAAAAAGTCTATAAAGTACAGAGTATAGTGACTTTAGTCGGTCTGTGTAAGGCATGTGCTGGAGTCCCTTGATCTTCTTTCTTAGAAATCTCTGAGGTCTCTCCATTTGCTCCAGGTGCTTTGTATGGTACATGCTAGACAGGGTGTTATACTCAACAATGGGCCAGATTAGTGCAAAGTATTGAGGGGTTATAAGATCTTTTGCTGTTGAGGCGATACCTTTGCTAATCAAGTGTGCTACGTAGAAAGCTTTCCTTAGAACAGTAGACACATAGTGGTCGAAGTTAAGATTGCATCAAGTTGTGCCTTACCACTTTGCAGGTACTTAGGGTATTACTTTTGATTTAATAGTGTGAAAGGACATTATTTGTGCTGAAGATAATCATCATGTATTTATTTCCATTCATTTTCAGACCGTGACTAAAGCACCAGTCCTTGGTCTGCAAAAGACCCCCCTGAAGTATACTAGAACTCCTCATAACCAAACTACAGATTAACCAGTACAAATGTTTAAACATCTTCTGTGCATACATTCTGCCAGGCAACAACTTAAATACCCTAGAGGATATCCTATACTGGTTATCCACTACCTATCCCCAAGAAACCATAGTTCTTGGTGACTTTAACACCGACTGGCACCCCTGCTCCTATGAACCCCCCCTCACCCCTATAAACTTATCTGGGTTTAAACAGACCATAACCTCTCCCACTAGGGTAAACAAACTGACCAACAGGGAAAGTATCCTAGACTGGATTCAAGGGAGCCCGCAGGATTTTTTGCAGGGGGGTGCAAACCCAGAGCCCCACCCACATAGCTCACTCCGCCCCCTGCCAACACAGCCCCGCCCAAGTCCACCCACCCAAGCCCCGCCCACACGGCCATTCCAGTGTCCCATTACTTGGCTATTTCTCCCCATTTACTGTAGACACTGTTAAAATCTGTGTGCATACTGTTTTATGCTTTAGTTCTACAATGATTACAGGCAGTTGGATTTAATTTACAACTTTTATTTCAAACATTATAGCCCAAACACTGAGACGTTTACTAAACCTAAACAAAGCAATAGTCTTACAATGAAAACAGACTTGGCATTAAAGCTTCTCTACTTTTGAAACTCACATTCAATGAAACAGCATTGAAACCCACATTCAAAGAAAATGCATCTGGCCAGTGGCAGGTTAAGTTTACCTTTGGACTGTTTTCAAACCATAGGCCCTTGCACACATTTTTTAGACCCATGCAAACATTCTTTGATTTTCCTTACTGATTGTATTAATTATAATATATAAATTGAATTATATCCCTTGTATAATAAAGCACCACTTGTTAGTGTGTTTTAAATTTATAGTTTTGAACATTTTTCCACTAAGCAATGAAAAAAAAAACAAACCAATAATGACAAACTGCCCAATTCAGAACATTTCAGCCATAAAAAGCCACTCAAATGTCTGCCATTACAATCCACCAATATCAGTCAATATACACACAGTCTGAAAAGGCAGTTTTCTCCTTACTTCCAGAGCACTGAAATGCCCCACTATTCAACTCCAATCTCTCTCACACTCAATAGAAATCTACAGAGAAAATGTAGTGGTGAAAGCTTATGTTGTTGGAGACGCAACATAGGGAAAGTAGCCCAATTTAAAAGAGTAGTGTGTGTCCTGGACTAGACAACCACAGATCTGCTTATCAACTTCTGAAAAGTCTCCAGACCAAATATGCATCTTGCCTACAAACTCTCCTAACTGTGCACCACTGTGCACCACTGCTGAAATTGTGAAATATAACTGTTTAGCATCAAATGTCACTGTCCCAGGATTCAGAATCAACTCCAACCCACCAGCACCTGCATCCATTAAGAAACTGCATAGCCTATTTTCTAAAGTCACACATACCCGTTCACTGCAAAATCAAGTCATAGTATTTAAAGCCAATCTGATTAGTCCGTAATGCAATTTTTAAAAAAAAAACACGCACCTTAGCTTCACCATCTCCTGTTCATTGCTCTGCACATCTGTCCTTCCACCATGCCATGTATGGTTACTCTGCAAATGGTTTTCCTTAACCTCATTACGCAAGCTAAACATTAGTCTTGCCTCTCAACTGTCCACATTTTTGCAGAATGTCCAGATTTTGCCTCATTTTTCATCTAGTCCTCATAAAATTTGGGATTTTGTGGACTTTCGTGGCAAGTTAGTGAGAACTGAATTCACTAAATGACAGACACTTGAGTTTCAGACTTCATTTTTTTTCTAAAAATGCATGCCAACACCTTTTATTCTAGCAACGTTTTAAGTTTATGACAGCAATTTTTAAAATCTGTCCTAATTTGGGGGGCTTTGCATCACATTTTTGGCTGTCAGTTTTTTTGTACCAAGAGGTCGAGAGGTATATTATGACATCCAAATAAAAATTTGAATCCCTTGTTAGTTCTATAGAAGGGAAACAATTTACTCTAGGACTGTCTCCTATACTAATGGACACAGATGCAACTCAAATGTTTTATCCGTGCATGGTTCCCCTCAAATTATCTATGGTATGAAACCAGTTATTCACTATAAGTAATATATTACTCAACCATGGGACTGAGAAGGCCAAACACCAAAACTGATAAGTTAATTCAAGCACCGAAAAGGAAACTTGAGAGGTTTAAAATGGCCCACAAGGGCAGCTAGCCTTGTAGTTCCCTAAGGACCTATCATACTGGTGCTGATTTGTACCCTTGTTAATAGCGAGTCCAAAACTATTTAGATCTGGTGCACTTCTGTAAGATTATATTCTTGTCTCAAATATACTCAAAAAAACTTATAACCAGGTACTATCCATCTTTAAATTAATAACACAGCACAAATAAAGTGAATGAAGTTTGTAAAAAAACAGCCAAGAAAAAAAGTTCCTGTGGAGCTTTACATCACCAGAGTGTTATGCCATACAAACTTATTAACAACTGATTTTACAAGCTACCGGACAGCTAGACACCACTAGTGTTTAATGAACTAGCAAAAAAAACTTGCTAATTAAGAGCACAGCAGCAACATAATACCAAGTACTTCAAAGTCTAGCTCTACCAGTTCTATACCAGCAAGCACTGGTTTTCACTATAACAACCTATTAAACAATACCCCAGTGCTGCCTCAGACAGACAGCAACACACAGCATGAACACAGAAAATACTTTGAGACAAAAGAAAACAACATGTCAGCCAGTTTGGAAAAACATTGGAGACTATGGAAAATGGTAAGGAATTGGTTTCAGACAACTACCCTCAGCAGACAAAAGGAGACAAAATGAGGGTGTGTCAAAACTCTGGAGTGGAGAAATACAGGACGCTGAACTATGGGAACCTTACTGTCTCACCTGTTTCACTAAAAGACAATACATGCTCCCTCCCAAAATCACATTACAATAACCACTGTCATTACAGTCTTTTCTCCCTTACTCGGTAGGGCCAGTTAATAAGCATAGCTCCAACCTTTTATCTCCAAAATGTGGAAACATTCCTTCTAATGTGGAACACTTAGAGTACTAGCAACTTAAATAGAAAAGTCACAAAATGATTAAAATGTACCTTTATACACAAATGTTATTTTGAATGATTCAGCATTTACTATAGATATCAGTTAATTCTTGGCAACGAATCTGCAACAATCCCTTTCAAATAGAATGTAGAACAGTGAGGTACATGGAGTTAAGACTCCAAATAAGTAACGTTCCTTATAATGAGGTACACTTTAGAAGTATGATCTTATTAGTAAGCAGAAAGGCCAGTAAAAAGCAACTTCTACTACCTTTTTCACAGGACACCCTTCCTATACCAAACATTCTCTCCACTACATGTAGCATACGCAGGTCAAGATCTACACTTGTTTTTAAGCTTACAAACTAAGTTGTTATTCTCAGACTCTGTCTGTGGTCAACTATGAAAATATTACAAATAACTCACTAGTACGGAGAGAATAAGGCATACAAGTGCGCACTGCTACAGATTACACGCCTCCATGCTTGGCCAGACAAAATAAAAACTTTAGCTTTCCCAAAAATATTGATATAACCGCACAAATCCCTTCATGTACGCACAAACATACTAAAAGTATTCTTTAGTCAAACTATATTACTTTACTCGTCAATTAAGAGGAAACTGTTAAATAATCCTAATCGCGTCATGTCAAAAGTAAAACAGACCTCTCAGCAGTTTAAGTAAAATGGACCTCTCAGCAGATTAAAAGTAAAACGGACCTCTCAGTACTTTAAAAGTAAAACCGACCTCTCAGCAGCTGAAAAATAAAACGGACCTCTCACCTTCCAGCACATAAATGGAGCCTTGGGGGGAAAATCTCTTCTTACTGCAGCAGGCTTGATGTGGAATCCATTTCCGCACACTTTGTGTTTAAATTTTAACGTTAGCGTGCAATGCACGGATGGGTCCGCCTATTAGGTCTTTCAGCTGTAAAAGTGGAGGGAGCATTCCCTTCCCCTCACTCTATGGTTCCGGCGTCTATGGGGACCAGCAAGCTAAGGGACCGTTCTTAAAGAAGAACTCCCTTAATTTTTTTTTTTTTGTTATTAAAAGAAAATTAATCTCCCGCCCGTTCCAGGGGGGTGCAAGTGCACCCCCTTGCACCTGCCTGCGGGCGCCCTTGACTGGATTCTACTTAATAACCAACCCCAACTTTATACAGCTGGCACTCCCTCTGATGATCTTAGCGACCATTTTCTAACCTATATCATAAAACATATGGTAGGAAACCCTCACTAGACCAAATATAAAACAGTTAGAAACAGAAAAAACCTTGACACTGCCTCAGCTGTACAACTGTACTCGGCCCTCATCAGACACAGTGGTACAACTGTACTCGGCCCTCATCGGACACATCAGCACCACTGTACTCATCCCTCATCAGACACATCAGCACCACTGTACTCGGCCCTCATCAGACACATCAGTACCACTCTACTTGGCACTAATCAGACACATCAGTACCACTCTACTTGGCCCTCATCAGACACATCAGTCCCATTGTACTTGACCCTCATCAGACACAGCAGTACCACAGTACTCGGCCCTCATCAGACACATCAGTACCACTCTACTTGGCACTAATCAGACACATCAATACCACTCTACTTGGCCCTCATCAGACGCATCAGTACCACTGTACTCTGCCTCATCTGTACAACTGTACTCGGCCCTCATCAGACACAGTGGTACAACTGTACTCAGCCCTCATCGGACACATCAGCACCACTGTACTCATCCCTCATCAGACACATCAGCACCACTGTACTCTGCCCTCATCAGACACATTAGCACCATTGTACTATGCCCTCATCAGACACATCAGTACCACTCTACTTGGCCCACATCAGACACATCAGTATCCCTCTACTTGGCCCTCATTAGACACATCAGTACCGCTGTACTCAGCCCTCATCAGACACATCAGTACCACTGCACACGGCTCTCATCAGACACATCAGCACCACTGTACTCGGCCCTTATCAGACACATCAGCACCACTGTACTTGGCCCTCATCAGACACATCAGTAGCACTGTACTCGGCCCTCATCAGACACATCAGCACCACTGTACTTGGCCCTCATCAGAGACATCAGTACCACTGTACTCGATCCTTATCAGAAACATCAGCACCACTGTACTCAGCCCTCATCAGGCACATCAGTACCACAGTACTCGGCCCTCATCAGACACATCAGTACCACTGTACTCGATCCTTATCAGAAACATCAGCACCACTGTACTCATCCCTCATCAGACACATCAGCACCACTGTACTCTGCCCTCATCAGACACATTAGCACCATTGTACTATGCCCTCATCAGACACATCAGTACCACTCTACTTGGCCCACATCAGACACATCAGTACCACTCTACTTGGCCCTCATTAGACACATCAGTACCGCTGTACTCAGCCCTCATCAGACACATCAGTACCACTGCACACGGCTCTCATCAGACACATCAGCACCACTGTACTCGGCCCTTATCAGACACATCAGCACCACTGTACTTGGCCCTCATCAGACACATCAGTAGCACTGTACTCGGCCCTCATCAGACACATCAGTACCACTCTACTTGGCCCACATCAGACACATCAGTACCACTCTACTTGGCCCTCATTAGACACATCAGTACCGCTGTACTCAGCCCTCATCAGACACATCAGTACCACTGCACACGGCTCTCATCAGACACATCAGCACCACTGTACTCGGCCCTTATCAGACACATCAGCACCACTGTACTTGGCCCTCATCAGACACATCAGTAGCACTGTACTCGGCCCTCATCAGACACATCAGCACCACTGTACTTGGCCCTCATCAGGCACATCAGTACCACAGTACTCGGCCCTCATCAGACACATCAGTACCACTCTACTCAGCCCTCATCAGACACATCAGTACCACTCTACTCAGCCCTCATCAGGCACATCAGTACTACTGTACTCGACCCTCATCAGACCCAGCATAGAGAATAATGCCCCCTGTAGTGTGAACCAAAGTAGACACATGCAGCAACTGGAACATCCACAAAGTTTTCTTACAAAAAGAATGTAGGGAGTAAGCACAGTGTCCTGTGCTGATTGTACCAAAGCCTTGTCTCCTTTCCTGGTATCATACAGACTTCTGATAGATGATTTTTGCCTGACAGTCAAAGCATCACTGGGCTCTGTTCTGATGAACCTTTTGCATGTCTACAAAACAAACATCATCAGAGATATTAGATCAAAAGACCTAAATTTTGCTTGCAACATAAATAAGACATGTTGGAGAGACAGATAAGTTTTTCAGAGAATTCCTATTCTCTGGAACAGGCTTCCCATCCATGTGAAGCAGAATTCCTCCCTAACCCTATTTAAGCACAACTTGCACCAATAGATGGGTGATCGGAAATTCACCCCTGTCTGATGCTTATAACTCTGGTGGACAGAGGCAGTCAGTAAATCACCCCTTTATAAATCAGATTTGTGGGTTACATTTGGGTTGCATGGCTGGACTTATAAGGGCCCTAGTGGGCATTACCCTAATATATACCTATAAACCTGTAATGTATACTGAGTAGATATATTAAAGCCATAGGCCTTATTAAATGTGCAGTTTCAAATCTGTGCTTCTGAAATAGCTGTGAGTCTGTTGTACAGGCTAGCTGAGCTCAAATTATCATGCAGTGCATCCCCGACTGACATACATTCCAGTACTGGTTGCTTGCTGATGTTTAGTGCAATACATACAGAGTAGATGAATTAGGACACTAAACTTCCCTGAGTGCTAATGTTCAGGCCTGTTGTCCTAGAAGTGCTGTACTTCCCTTTTGTTACACAGGCTAGCTAAGCCTGTCACTGTCTCCTGAAAGGTTTTGCTGTTCTTATGCTTCTCTTCTTCAGCCTTTAAAATCGTGCCACTAAGTTCTAATATAACGACAAGCATTTCTGTCTGAGTGTTAGCTTGTTTCTGTAGCCTTCTCTTATCAACCATTGTCTACTCAACTGATTAGCAAAAGACGTTAGCACATCACATGTTGAAAACCACGAGGGATCATATTTTTCCAGCTATATAAGATGGCTGTCTTTCAGAAATTTCACTGGGTTTTACAGTTTGTATGCCCTACAGATATAAAGGACATCTATTTCATTCAGCTACTGGTTTAAGAAGTCTGATTTTTTTGCATTTTAACTACAAGCCAAAGTACCTAGTTGTGTACTGGACAACAAGCATGCAAGCGCTGTGCACGGATACACTGTTCCTCCCCAAGGGACCCAGATTCTTCTTTGTCATTACTGAAGTCCCTTTAACAAATCAAGGAATAGACAGTCAGGTTCCATCTTCTAAAGCTACAGAGAATTAATAATTCATGTGAAGAGCAAGGAGTGTAGCTTGATTCACATGACCTAGATGTTTTAACTGTCATAGTTTTGTGAAACAAGTCATTCTGTCACTGTACATCACACTTCTCCTCAGCAACTGATAAAAAAGGCACATAAGGAAAAAATAGTTGGTGGATATTTATAGTTCTTGAGTAAGATATCTGTACTGTACCATTCTTTGCAAAACGGACTCCCAAATAAAATCTTGACCCTGTTTTTTTTCTTGGAAGTATGGCTTTGTAGATGTACAGAACTGACCACAGCTATGAGTTGTATGCCTCTTCCAGATACTGTCACTAACTACGAGTAACAGTTTTGAGACACTCTTTTGAACATAACAATAAACTGTTATTCATACATAGAGACAGTTATGTTAACAGTGGGTGAGCCAGGAGCTGATTATAAGAGATTTTTTTTTACAGATACTGTCCCCCTCATGCTTATTACTGAATCTAAATGGCCAGTGCCAGTTGTAAGTGATTATTTACTCTTGCGCTGACTGTGAATGTTGCTGTGGTTTTACCCTCCTGCACTGTTTCTTCAGTGACCAAACATTACTTACTGAAAAGCATCAAGCCCATAATATCAAAATACTTAGACTGACAAATTTTAAATGGCATTGTTGAGTCTGACTTGGACTGAGATTGAGTATTAAACATTCTTCTTTCTTATATTTTTATGTGAGGTAGCATTGTTTTTTGCTTAGCATGGTGGATGTAAAATGGCCATTCTGCTACCAGATTTTTTGCTTTTATGACATTGAAGCTATATGTAGAAGGGTCATATGTGGACTGTTATCACCAGCTTTTAAGGTTGTGTGTTTGTCTGTGTAAGACAAACACTTCTGAGTGATGTATATTGTTGTGTGACAGCATGAAGGCTTTGGGAACCAGAGATGTATGTGTTGTCTCTATTCCATGTTCCAGCCTGGAGATAAATTCAGTAATGTAGAATCGAGGTAATAATGGGACTGTCCAAGTCCCCTGAAGAAGGAATGATTTGAGTACCTTGGAGAAGTCAGGAAAAGTAACTGAGTGAAGAATCATTCATCCAGACCTGAATAAACTGTGTTCATAAGTAAGAATGTGTCGCTGAACATGCTGAAGTCAGTTAACAAGTCAAGTAGCTCATGTGAGAGCAGCCTACACTATCTTTCAGTCAAGGAAGCTATTGTTTATATATGATTAGAAAGAACAGACAAAATATGGATAAACTTGTTAATTTTCTTTTGGGATAGGCCTGCATTGTCATATTTTGGGTTGTAAGAGAATATTTTGAAATGGGAAGAAGATCTATAATATGAGCAAGAATATTTAAGAATATTTACCAGAGCAGCAGTTTTAGACATTTTGAATACAGTTTTTTCTGTGTTTGGAGTACCATCATAAAATGACCACCTATCTGTGTTCCATACCATATACTTGATTGTCACACAGTTCATTCATTCACAATCCATTTCATGCTGTAAGGCAGCCAGAGCCCATTCCAACACTCACTAGGTGTTAAACATTGAAGCTGTTTGTAGCTGGGTACCAGCTCATTGTAGGATACACATGCTGATATGCTTGCTGACACGCACACACACACACACACACACACACACACACACACACACACACACACACACACACACACACACACACAAGGACATTGTTGCCCTAGTTCCAAATTCCACTGTTGTACTGCATGTGCACAAATCCATATATATTAGCTTATTAAAACACTTGACACAGACACTTGTGTGTATTTTGGAGAATCAATATGTAATGTCGAAAAAATGACATGGGATTGCATCTGCAACCAGTTGTTGGGCTGGCTGGCATGGAAGAGATGCATACTGGCATCAGGTCCTTGGATAGTTCATTCATCAGTGTTGAAACACAGGTCGGTGGCCAGTGTCTTTCCACTCAGATATTTCATGGTTTTCCTAGATACCTTGCTGAACGTGTGAAAAGGCGCACATTTGTTATACCTTGTGAAAGGCACCTTTAGCTTGCTGACTCTGTTGCACAGAGCTGCGTTCCAAAGTAGCAGAAAATGTTCCTAGTGAGTGTTAGTATTCCAGCCATAGCTGTCACTTACATCTTAATCATGTGGCTAAACATCTTGCTTATGGAATTTCTTCTATCTCTTTGAACTGATTTTCTTAGTTTGTACTTGTGTTCCTGAGATTGTCTATTGTATTGAACTGTATTTTCCTACTGCTAATGCAAGAGTGCCTGTTTTTTTTTCCTTGAGAGAGGACAATAGAGAGTCAATGAGCGAATTTTCATGATAATCGAGGGAGAGCAGAATCTAATTTTGCCTAGCCAGCAGAGCTCTTCAGTCAGAAAATTACAGAGAAGATTTTGAACCTTATGTTAAAAGTTACCTTCAGAGTTTTCTGCTCTACCTCTAACATTTTGGAACTTATCATGCCCTGTCACTGGTGTTATGTGTTTGAAACAGTGGAAAGTAATTGCACAGCTGTTACGAGGCACACAAAAGTCATTCTGTTGCTCTGTGATTGTATCGGATAAACATTTGTGCTAGTTAGAAACCCAGGTGCTCTACGCTATCTGTGATTAGTAAATAATTATATGTGTAATTTATACCTGTGTTGTATTCAAGGATACACACAATTCCTGTCTAAGCAAAAGTACTGATGCTGAACACTTGTAAACAGTGGCAAGGCTGCTTACAAGGCCACATTACCTACAAAGAAAAGCATCTCTTAAATGGTTATGAATGTATCGATTTACTGAGTAGTCACAAACCTGATCATTCGTTAAAGAGAAAAAAGATACACAGCAGTGTTAATAAAAATAGTGAAACATCAAGAACATTATAATTTCTCTGATGTCAGACAACCACAGCAGTCTGAAACATAAGTGTACACCTTTGCTTTCTGCAGTAAATAAAATGGCATGTCCTGTCCTAAATACTAACTACAGTAGGTTCCACCCTACCACTCAAAAACATGCTGTTTGGGTTAAATGTATATAGAGATTTTAACAGCAACCATAAGATTGTCAGTCCTGACTACCACTTTTCATCTGCATGTCCCTCATCTAATGAGACCCTTGTTATGTTGAAATACTTACTTTCTTCTTTAACTTTATTTAATTTCTCCAAATCCTTTAAGGTATCTAATACCATGAAGGGAATGGACCCCATTCCTAAGTCAAAGTACGATTAAAGTTCTTAAAATTAGTATTGTTTCAATCTTTGATGTAAGCCAGAATTGCAATTCACAGCACCTGCAGTGTGCCCAGTAATGACTCATTCTTCAGTTCATACGGGGTTACTTGTATTGGTAACATATCTAAATACAATTGTATATTCTTTTTTATAAGACCCATTGCTCATGCTACTATTGAAACTGTCTGGGTATCTTTCTTCCACATTGCTCTCAGTTTTGCCTGCAGATCCTGATACTTTATTACTTTGTGCCTCTCTGTATGCAAGACACTGTAGTTACTGTGTGTGACAATTTCAATGATCAATGCTACTTTATCTTTTCATGGACCACTATACCTGGTTTTCTAGCATCTGTCTTTTGCTCTATTGGTAATGGGTAATCCCATGTGATGTAAACTTTATCATTTTCTATAATACTTTGTGGCTCATGCTTCCAGTGTTTTTCAGTGACTTCAGTACTGTAATGTTTGCACAATCCCCAGTGTAACAGTCTTGCCACATTATTATGCCTTTCAGTATACAGTCCTTCTGCCATTAGTGTGTCACAACCAGCAACAACGCAGGCATTCCATACCTTTAACCTCTTTTTTTTAACTTCTGCTTTACTAATCTTCTTTTCTACATTCCCTTTTTGTGATATTATTTTTTTATTGAGAAATTTTCCATGTCTGGATGCCTTTGCCCGTATTTCGCTTTGAATGTCTTTGGGGCTGCCTTCTTTGTATTGATTAATTTGGCTTTCTCATGTGCATAAATATTGCACCATATCAAAGCTCTCTTTCTTTCCCATGTCCATATTTCTGTTTTATACTTTTCAAAAATATCTAGGTTTTGTTGTTTATATTTTTGCACTTCCTCAGATGCTTCTTTTTCCAAACAGATCAAAGTTTCTTTATCTATGTACTGTTTTTCACAAATATGTTGTATTAGTGAATTGAAGCATGTGACAGTTTTTTTTGTGGAAGTATTTTTCTTTTCTCTAATTTCTCTCTTAATCATTTTGCATATCTTGTGTATGGAAATTCTGGGCTATTTGCATAATTGTAACAATACATAATTTCAATAGTCCACTTTATTGCATTTATGGCTGTTCTTTGGCCTATCAGTTTTTGTGATTTTTGTGGATTGCTACTTCCTTCTACAACAGGCCTGGCCTGGCCCCATTGTAGGAATGTTTCCGTATTTTGAGGCTTCTACACTGTCATCTTTTCTAGTCTTGGCCTATCAGGATTGGGCACTTTTTATCCTGAGTCTTCTTTACCCAGCTATCTTTTTTTTAATCTACTTCTGTCCATGATATATACTATATGAATACAGTCTATATATCAGTGTTGTCTTGGTCAATTTTGTGAAAAAATAAAGTCCACTTCGAGAAGGTACTCACCAAGACTTGAGAATGAATTCAGTTTAAGCAGTAATACTCTACTTTACTTGCAGACTTAACATCTCTCCATTCTTCCCTAACTTGAAAGGCCTCCGAGATGAAAGCTTGGTCCAGCAACAGCAGCATAATGTAACCTCACATACTACACTTGTGTCACCTATTATCACAAATTCTCCACAGGAGACAATGGACTAACCTGTCGGAACCCTTAAAGCATCATGTGCCAACAAAAACACAGAAATGGTAGTAGTTATTGCTGTCTCCACTGTGAGGCACACAGATTTTCCAATCACCAGTTATAGAAAGATAGGGTGACAGTTGCTTCTCAGCAATCAGGATAAAGCAGGTATCTAGGGCATTCAGTTTCCTTCACTCCATATACACCTATTACATGATTATTGCTCATGTCAAGTGAATGACTTTGATACATGCACCTGCTGGATTATGTGAGGGGAGACATCTAAGGCTGGTATGAAGATAGTTTATTTATTTATTTTTTTGCTCTCTCACTCCATCACCTGAGGGCTTCTGTACTTGTATCCAGTCTACCAGTTTTCAGGAAAGGGAGCTATGCATTCCCAAACTTGGTGACAGCACCAAGGCTAATTTTTTCCTGCCTAGGAATCACAGTTTTCTCTCCATTCCTTGGTAAGGGTCAGCTTGCTAGTTGTGTTAGGGTGGCATAAGCTTTCCTCTTGGGAGTATAATTCATCCCCCATCAGCAGTTGTGTCTGGGCACCGCTATCACTCTCTTGTGAGAGGAAGTACTTCAGCTGATGAATGTGACTTGGACAGCTCAAGCTGTATAGGCTTGAACTCCACTGGGTACAACACCTACTGCTCCCACTAGATGTTGCCCATGTCATGAGTTAGAACAACCTCCTTCCCCCTCGACAGGTGAGTCAGCAGTAGCTGCTAATTACCATCTTCACCTGCCACTAATGAAACTTGAGTCACCTGCACTGTAGTCATAGCTTTATTCCTTTACACAGTAGAGCTGGTTGGTATAAAATTAGTGTCTTGAGTGGCATCCTGCCATCTCTGAGAATGATGTCACTGTCTAAACAAAAGTTGATTGGCTCAGCTACTGGTGTCATTCAACGGGGTCCAGTTCTTCTTCTTTTTTTTTTTGTAAATATTTTTATTCATTTCCAAAAACAAGAAAAACACATGTACAGGTTATTTATGACAGTGAAGTATTTACAAATTATTTAAAAAGGTTGGCTAAAACCACTAAACAGATATCAAACATTAAAACCAAAATAAAGTATTTACAAGGGTGTCTATTACTGACATATAATCAACTTTCTATACAGTTGTTTCCCAGTTATAATTTGCTACAGTCATTACTCTCCAACATTTCAGTTACTTTTTGCCATGCTATCTATAATGATGTAGTTCTTTCAGTTCTTCCCTTAATAGTGTTCATTTCCAATTGCGATACTGCTGACACCATATACATGAATTGCTTAAAAGTTGGAGAAGCTTTGGATTTCCAGTTTGATGTAATGTTCTTCCTTGCAATGGCGAAGGAGAGTCCACAAGATTACATATTTTGTTCTTGGTACACAGTCAGGTACAGGTACGTTAAAACAAAATAATAGATTTGGAAATCTGGAATTTGTCACTGAATACCATTTGCAGAAAATAATTTATGTTATCCCAATATGGTTTAATCAAATGGCATTCGTAGAACATATGTTTCCATTCTGCTTTTATTGATAAATCACATCTCCAACAGCCAATATTTTTCTTAAACATAAGTTCAATTTTATGAGGGGTTATGTAAGATCTGTGTATGAATTGCCATGTAAAGAGTTTCCAATGTAATGAAAGTGATGTCTGCTTTGGAGAGAGAAGAATTTATTTTTTGTCTCTGTCATTTGGCACATGTCCATTAACTGATCTATAATAGTTCCATATTTTGTTATTATTATACTTTTTTATTTTTTTGTTTGTTTGTTTTATAAATAGATGATAAGTATCCCTTTCCAGTAAAGGGTTGATTCATTACTAATATTATATGTTCTACAAGATTAAAAACATTCTTGTCTTATTGATGGTTGCATTGTTTCTTGTTTGCTTAACATATATTGTCTTAATTTTTATATATGTAGCCATGAACTATTTTCCATATTTAATTTCCTTTGAATTTGGTCTATTGTCAGAAGTTTTCCAGAGTTTACAAATTGATGCCAATATATTAATCCCTTTTCTTTAAGCATGTTGACTACTTCTATATCAAATGTTATTATATTGTTTTGTGTGTACGCTACTGGATATAATAAAAATGACCATGCTTTAATATCAGGATTGCTATTAATAAGATTTTGAAAATTTTTAATGTATAAGTAATGTATTTAGAACTTCTATTTTTATGCTTATGTGTCATCATATATTCCTTCATCAACCATAGAAGATTTTTTGGTATGAAATCGGTATACTTATTTGTTACTACAAATCCTGATTTTAACCAGATTTTCTCATGAACTAGCTTCCATTTTGATGTATATTTTGTATTTAGCCATAATGATATTGTTTTAGGTTTTATTCTTAAATGACAGCAAATATATTACCAAGTTTAGAAATTAACCTCACTGGTGGAACCATATAAACAAGTTATATATTAAGAGAAAAAGACATCTTCTCTATTAATAACAAACTGAAAATCCCACGTCACAGAATTAAACTCATACAGTTAAACAAGCAATCAAAAGTATATTTTCAACTGTATTAGGAACCTTAGAAACAATACCTGGCACTACGCTGAGCTGATACATAATCTTATCCTCTGAAGACATAGCTGGCATACTAGACAAATTTAGTTCAAACTTCTCCCAAGCACATCCATCTAGCTTACACATTTTCAAATTGTCCCTCCCCCAAAATTTACCCCTGAACAAGTCCTAAAGGCTTTCTTGAGGTGAAAATAAGTACTAGCTTCATTTGGCCCACCAACGTGCTGGAGGGGTTCCTCTTTGTCAGTTTGAAGCACTGCCTGAGTAACGCAGCCACAATGTATTTAACCTCTATTTCTCATCTCTTGCCTGTTGCAATGTACTATACCTAGGGCTTCTGGACTTTGAGCTGAAACACTCACAACTTGTATAGAACTTCCCAACTGCCCTGCTGAAAGGAGTATCTCCAAAACACCATGATACATCAGTTCTACATAGTCTGCACAGCTAGGCAGTTTTGACATGTGTATCATATAAAGTTTTGGTTTTATTTAGACTTCATGATTTGAGTCTACCTTACCTTAAGAAACTTCTAGCCTGATATTGGCTTAGTCATGCTCTGTGTATCTACTCTGAGGCTGTTCGAGATCCCAAGGGTTTGGTTCATTTGTTGTCTCTCACTTTTCAAGGTATGTACCTTTGACCCTTCGTACCAGAGCGGCTGAGGATGTCCCTATTAGTGTCCTGCTTCAAATGCTCCCTCTAGATATACCTGTTTTGGATTGTATGTCAAGCATGATATTAACCCTCAGTTTTTATATTTATTGCCCTTGTGGGTTTTTTCATTTTTATTAATTGATTTATTTTATTTATTCAGTCTTCTGAAATTCATCGTATTCATTAATATATTAAATTTTCGTAAATAAACAGGAGTCTGAATCTCAATGTGAATGCAAGCCAAGACTGTCTACAACGAAACACCATGTCCTGACACAATAAAGCTCATAACTGTGCTTGTCTCACAGCACTTTGGTCATGTTGTATGTTTGTTGGTTTGTTTGTTTACTTATTGATTCATTTGGTTGGTTAGTTGATTGATTGGTCAAACCTAGAAAGTTCCAAATGGCTTGAGGCCATTTTCATTGGAGGCCTAGAAAGAAAATCTCTAAAAGGACAAGACATTTATTTTTATTTGTTGAACAGGTAAGTGGACTGGTCTGTTGACCCTTTGCAGCCATGACCCAGGCTCATAGACCAAGATATAGACATTAAACAACATTGCTGTACTTGCAGCTTAACAGTGAGTAAACTGCACACATTTACATGCTATTTAAGTGAATGTAGTGAATTCCTATGGGTGTAAGACATTGTTTTACACGCAACTTAACTGCGAGTAAATTATATAGGTTCTAAATAATGGTGATTAAATTTAGGTAAATGCTGACCGCATACACTGTTTAAAATGAGTTGCAGGCTGTTTAGATTGGATTGCATGTTTAGCTTTGTATAATGAGGGTTTATCCTTGGCCTCTAAATCCAGTGTATTTGGTTTTCTTGATTAGGTGCTCTTGAAGAGATGCTTTAAATTTAGTAAAAGTTTCTATGATCTGGTATTAGTTGAGAGTCTATTCCAGGAAGTGAGTCCTGCTCTAGAGATTGTAGTCCTGAAGCGAGGCTGAGATAGTGTTGTGATATCTTCTTGGTTGCCTTTCAGTGAGCAAGAATATTTTTATTGTCAGCTTTCTTCTTAATGGGAGCAGGAGCTTAGATTATTAATTTTGAAAAGTAGTGAGCTGTAAAGATAGGATACTCTATCTGTTATAGGGAGCAATTTTACTTCTTTTATAAGATGTGACAATGATGTCAGTGTCAGTCCACAAACGGTACGAATCTGAAGATTTTATTTATCTGTTAAGTGGAGCCTTTGTGTGTTGTATGCTGAGTGTAGGGTAATAAAAAAACAGAAAATTGGTACATTAATACAGAATTCAGGTAGAGAGAAGATGTGAAGTGATTGGCAACTGATGTAGAATTAAATTAATCAAAAAAGGAACTAGCCAGAAAGACAGGGGATACCTAAATGAGCAGTTAACTTCTATTAAGAATGAATGGCAAAGGCTTCTTTGTGAGATGAGCTGATGTCTTTCCTCAAGGAAGATTTTGACTGTGTTCTGAGTTGAGCCTTGAGCACAGAGTCCAAATGGACCATGTATGAGACCTCGGTCACTAAGCAGCAATGAGATGTGGCCATAGGCGGTTCCTTTTCATAACACTGAATATCACATCTCTGAAGGCATCATCGTATATGCATAGTTGAAAAAAACACCCAATGGAATGTATCTTTGTAAGAAAAACACATTGAAAATGCACAATAGCACATCTGCACATCATTACAATTTTTTTCTGAGTCATAGGTTATCTCACAAAATGTGCAAAGGGCACAACCCCCATAGACACAGCATCATAAGATAAATATAAGTGTAACCCATCTGAAAATCCATCTCATCTCAGACTTCAGTTATAAAATTGAAGTCATCATATGTATTTTCTATACCACTTGTACTGCTGATGGTAATAATGTAGCATGCCAAGTTAGATCAGTTAGACTTCCCTGTCTAGTGCAGCAAACTCCAGATTATCCTTCTGAATCCCTGGACATTCCCATGTGAGATGAGAAATGTTGTCGGAATAATGCTTTATTGAAATTAACTATTTATGTGAAAGTAGTGGGGTTAGTAGGAGTTTTCTGTAAGTGTTGGTCTCCTAAATGCTAACAAAAAAGTGTGTAAAAAGCTAACCTTGCTATAACATCTGTATTCATTTATATAACTCTCTTTGGCTTGAGTCATGGCTGAAAAGGGTCCATATATCATCCTGCCTACTGGGTTAAATAGTACACTAAATAAAAAAATAAATATAACATATCTTAACTCTGCCATGAAGCCCCCACCCAGTGGGCCATACCATCCTTACCAGATGCCCAAGCCATCCCAGCTGACTTCTTTCAACATGGAGGAACAGTGGCTGTGTATACTGTATACCAGTTTCCTCCTAGATTGTCAAGCCTTGCACTCTGTGACAAACCCAGCTATAGCTCAAAGGAACTTTATTTTTTCTGCTTGTATCTGTACTTTCATCCTTTTGTTAACCACCCAAAGCTCCTCACCTTAAGTAAGGATAGGGAGAAAGAGTGATTGGTAGATGTAGAGCTTTGTCTTGTGACCTAGCTCTGTCTTCATGACCACAGAGTGCCTAATGTACTGCTGCCTGTATACCCATCTAGTGGTCAGTCTCCCAATAGCCTCCACCCTCACTCATGAACAAGACCTCAGGATATTTAAACTCCTTCGTCAAAGGTAGCTGCCCCATCTCCTGCAAGAAGCAGTCCTGACTGTTCCAAGAGGGAACCATGGCCTCTGATTCATATGAACAGATATACTTCACATGCACTTTTTACTGGGCAGTGAATCATTCCTATTGCATGTTAGAAGTTACAGTCACTTGTGGACTGGAAGACAAAATCATCTGCAAACATCTGCAGACAGCAAAGATGCAGCCCTCATATCTGCAGACTGGAATATCTCTATACTTGTGCCTTAATGTAATTCCACTACAAGTCACAAACAGGAGGTGAGAAAGACACACTCTTGTTGGAACCCTACAACTATCGAGTATATTTAAGACAAGAATGCAGACATATCTGTCACTCCCCAAATATGTGAATTAGGGGTGGGCAGTATCAGTGTTGGGATCCTGTACTGGACTTCTTCAGCACTTCCTACTGGATATTACATGGTATCCAGACTTATTCCTTCTGTAATTTCACAAAACATATGTAGACAGTGCTGGTAAATGTCATGACCACTCCCGTTTCTGTACATGAACAAAACATTGACCTATTTCCTACCCAGGACAGAATCTGCACTGTCAGTGCTGAATCAGAGGTTTCATTATTAGTTGAAGTCATCTTTCCAGCACCCTAGCACATGCATTCCTATGAAGGCTAAGGAATCAGATCTCTCTGTAATTTAAATGCAGCCTTCTGTCTCTCCTTTCTGAAAATGGGGATGATATCACAAATTTGCAGGTCCATAAATACTTTCCCAGCCTTCTTTACAGCATTGCAAAGGTTTGCCAAGTATGCCACTTGAACAGTGCCTAGCGTCTTCAAGATTTATTGATGGATTTCACACAGTATTGCAACAATCTAACTGCTTAATTACTGGAGTGAGCTCATCTTCCAAAATGGGTTTAGTTCCACCATCTGCTTTTGGCATTCCTGTATTAGAGGAGGGTTTGTCATCTGGACTCAGAAGTTGCTCAAATAGCTCCTTTCATCTTGTGCATGCACCATGCAGAATCATTTGACCAGCTAGCCTTTCATTCAAGGTGACATTTGGCTAAATAGAATTAAGTGAAATGGCCTAACTGAAATGGTCTTTTAATATGCTATCATTTTTTTCAATTGTCAGGAGTTCTTACCAAAAGGGTGTTCAGTATCTATGCCATTTCCTGATTCATTTAATGACCCTCATCTGCTTACCTCTTTCTAGACCACAGAAAAGCCCAAGCATCCCCATTTACAATTACCTGCAGGTTATTTACAGATTATTTCTTCTACATAAAGAAACACTGTTTCTTGACCAACTTCAGCTAATCATCTGAAATCTACTTTCCTTGAAAGATCATCCTAAAAATGCCTGATTTTCTATAAGACCCCCTTTACACAAACTAATCTATCCAGCTACAAAATGTCACTGCAGAGGTAAATCGTTGGCTGTAGTTAAAATAATTAACAAAATTAAATTAAACAAAATGATTGTTATGGCATAACTGTAAAGCACAAATGATCTCTTACTGCATGTAGAGTATTTGACAGCTGGGCCTAAAACATGGATTGTTACACTACCATGAAAAGCATCAAGTTCTATGTGGAAATCCAGAGTTCTTTTTGGTCTGAGCTAAAAAAAATACAGTCTAGTCCCCTAAAATAGTAATAACTATCCATTATCACCCTCAGATTTAGAAACAAGTTAACCAATGTTCCCACATGTCCTAATCTTGCTTCTTACCATTGCTTATCAACTATACCTGCCACATCTGATACCTCATTTAGTATCTCTCCTTCTCAGAAAGTCCTTTTTGATTTTCTCTTACCAAAATTCATCAACAATCTTTTCTTCAAAACTTTAGACTGACAACTCCACATTCCTTAATGCATTGCATCATGCGCTCCTTAAAGTGCTTTAGCTTACATGTTGTGTCTTGTATAGCAAATCTACTTCTTGCCTTACGTAAGTATTAACCCTCAAGAACAGAAATTGGCAGTAATTATCCCTTAGTATAAAATCAGCAATTTGTATTTCCCCGATTGCTTTAGATCCTTTGCAAACTTGTTCAAAGGATTTCTGTATTTACTGAAAACTACAAGATCCTGTAATAATACTGGAATGGCTTTAGACCAAACTACTGTAATAGCTGTCTTCCAAGTGGTAATTTTATATTTCAAACCAGGACAAAAAGCTTGATTACTGGAACATTATTCATTCATCTAAAAAGAGGGCCTTTAACCTTATTGATGTGTTCTTTATTTCTTAAACAATTAAAAAAGATCAACTGAATTCTCCCCAGATATACTCAGCTGGTTTACCAGCTACTTCAGCAAAATAAAAATTTAACTTTTATGCACAGAAGTGTACTTCAGGGATCTTTTCTAGGCCCATTTCCCCTTTTCCTTTTTCATCAGTAACATCCTTGATAACTCAATATTAACATTATTTATACTGAAAATATTCTTCTGAGGTCTAGGGGTTTGGCATAATAAAATGTTTACCTTACAGACACAAGGTACAAGTTTTCATTCTCACATTTGAAAAGCATGGCTAGGCTTACAAAAGTCCCCTGAGGCCATTAGCCCAGTAATCGCTTATGAACCTAACTAAAAATTTCTCTTGTGATTCAGAACTAGCCTTACAAAAAGGTTTTCTTAGCATTTGCTCCTGAATTTCTACCCCCAGCCTAACAGACATTTTTAACAAAACTAACACTATGATGGTATTTGGTACTGCCCAAATAATTTTATCATGCCCCTCGCTGGAGAGTAATGATCCTCATGGAAACCCATTTATCCCAAAACATTCCTACAAATATCTTGGGGAATCTTCTAAGGCTCCATCTTGTCTTTCCTCAAGAAAGTTCTCAGCCAACTGAAGACTACTTACAAACAATCCAGAAATCTAATTCATGAAGATCTATCACTAAAAAATATACCGTGTCCCAGATTGGAATATGCACTTCTGCTAGTAATATCTTTTAGTTTTCCTATTACCTTACTCCTTCAGAAAACTCTTAGTGTATCACGTTATTCATCCTATGATCCTATAACACACAGCTGCTCCCATGCTAATTCTGCTAAAGTACTTCAAATAAATTAATGAGCAGCACTTTTATGTATACTTCCTTACAAGCTTCTTATCTAGAGCCATAGCAAGGGCAAGGCAGAGCACATGGGACTCCTTTCTGTCCCAGGTGCCAGATTCTAGAAGGAGGCACCAAACTGCTAGAGATATTAAATGGTATATACATACACATAAATAAATATATCTATATATATATATGTATATATATATCTGTGTATATATATATATATATATATATATATATATATATATATATATATATATAGACAGATAGATGGATTTATGGCAGTTTATCAAAAAAAACACATTGTCAAAACCTATATAGTTGAGATCATATGGTTGACAGTGTAGTTAATCGAAAAACTAACATAAAGCCACACAACACCAGCCAACAACACAAACAATGTTTTTCTAGGGGGGAAAGCCCCCATGCATCCCCACACTCTTTACTAATTATTTATATGCTCTAAAAACCACATTACAGTGTCAGAAAGGGCAAATTCCCCAGTATCTAGTGTACCGTGCTCTCAGCCAAAAAGGTTCAGCCAGCCAAACTCTTGAACATATGGTTTCAACAGTTTGGCTCTTTGAAAAATTGAAATAGACACAGATAGATATAGGTATAGATAGGTATATTCCTGTATAGGTAATAGTTATAAATACAAAAAAAATGGTTGTAAGCTTATTTTTAATCCTTTCCCCTGGCATGGAGAGTTGATTTTGGTTCTGAAGGGAGATCATAAATAAATATTATGGTGTGGGCTTGCGTGCAGAATAATATCCATCAAGCTTCAACAGTTGTTCATAAAATTACACTGGAAGGTACTAGACTCAGTCTGAAGTAGGTAACATCTTGGGGAGTTAGTTATTATAACACAGATCTGTAGCTGTACATTGGTTTTCACAGATTTAGTCATTTTCTGAGCCAGTAATGCACACTTACCATGTGCTGTTAAGGCCGTTCGTCCTTCATACATTAGCTGGTGGCCAAAAGATGTACTGTGATATCATAGCCCCTAGCCATTGCATATAAATTGTTTTCAACATGTGGAATTATATGCCCATTAATGACATCCTAAGTTTACACTAGTAACCAGTTTTGCATAGCCCACTACACAAATAGGCATGGACATTTGCCAGCTGTTATGCGGATGACTATGTGAAACTTCCTTCTGTTGGCTAGTCTATGCACTTTCCATGCTGCTTGTGCATTTTATATGCATCTGAATATGTGTGTGTGGTAGATTCAAAGTTGCTGCACATGTATTGTATTTGTATATTTTTCTTTGTAAATGGGGTGAGACTGAAAATATGTCCTCAACATCTGCTTCACTTTCCCACTAAGTAAAATTGAACTGAACTAAAGTAAGGCAAGGCAGACCAGATAAGGATTTGACCTGATATAGTCACTCCATATTTTATTGACCTCCCTGGTATGATTTTGTTTATATCCTGTGGCAAGCTTCCATATTAGAAAGGATAATACTAAAATGACCGATGATTGTATATAAACCTCAGTAATAATTTCAATACTCATGTCTCTTACAACTTTTGTCACAAGTCCTGTTATGAAAATGGTTTCTACCTCATTAAACAACTTTGAAAATAATTTATCTTGACAGATGCTAGTGGTTATGTCATTTGCATTAAGAGAATGCAGTCGTGTAGCAGAAATTCAAAATGTAAACCCATCTTTATAATATCACAATGAAGATGAGAGGTGTCTTCACTACATTTGTGAAGCTACTACTGTGAATTTGTGATGGAAGACATGTTACTGTACCATAAAATGAGCCCTAATTGGTCAAGACTTTGCTATTTGATTCACTTGCATAAATCTGTAGTCACACAATTACAGACACACATGCATGCGTTTCAACCCTCTCACATACACAAAGCAAGTTCCATGCATGGACTGAAGAATCTGTATTATTTTCAGGTATCGGATGAGAATCCCCAAGAAGATGGAGTAGATCGAAGAACACCACATAACTCAGAAGAGGTCAACGATCAGGAACAGTTAGTGAAATGTTCGGCTGGAGGTAAGTGATGGTTTCAAACATTGGCAACATTGCTCTGCTTATGGTTTGCTAAGCACAAGAACTTAAAAGAATCTTTCTGGAAATAGCTGAACAGATTAAAATGTGATTAAGATGTAAATCAGATATCATGAAAAATGATATCATGTTTCTATTGGTGATGAAAAAATATCTGTTAAAATTATTGTAATCAGTATTTCTTCAAAGCAGTATGTTTAAAGTTTTTATAGAGATACCATGGTTTTCATTGTCTCTACTGTATCAAGGAGCCAATTAACAGGTAACTGGAGTGAGTATATCATCACAGACTTGGCCTCCTTATGTTTCTGAGCAGAGAATATCTTGTGACTGCAATTTAGTAATGCGGGGTTGAGCTACATGACATATGGTAGGCCTTACTTTTTTACTGTATCAGAGGGCACATAAAGGCAGTGATTTGTTATGTACTGTGGAATTGTTTGGAATCATTTTGATATTTACACAGCTGCTGTCTGATAAACAACAAAGACTTCATGCCATAAAGTATGAAAACACTGGCCATAAAATAGACAGCATACATTGATTTTGTTGTAAAAAACTGGCATTCAGGCTTGTTAAGTAATAGACTCTCTGCTATTGTCTTTAGGAAGCTTATTACACCATATAATTAAAAGTAAATGGAATGATTCATCCCAGCTTTTTTAATCCACAGTTAATAAATTGAAAGTGGTACACTAGTGTAAGAAGTAAAGACTAGTACACTCCTACCGTGTGTGGTGACCACGCACATTCTTTTTTTTTTTTTAAATATGTACTCAACCTGATTACAAGTGTTTTAGTTGATTTGATGGAGTCTTAATTCGTGGTGTCATGTAACCGTTCCTGTCCAAAGTCTTGGCTGGCAGTTCGTTTACCTGTATGTTGGTGGGTTAATGCCTGAGGGCTTGTAGATTAATGAAATATGCAGGGTTGAGCTCTGTAAAGATTCTCTTGAGTTTTAATAATTTTAAAGTACACCTATAAAGATCAAACGCCACCCGGATGTGTGCGCACGAGCTCAGGTATGCGTATATGTATTTCAGCACATGGGAATGGCATCTTGTAGTAGATGGTTAACCTTTAAGGGATAGAAGTGTACCGGAGTTTCTTTCTATGTTAAAATCCATTACCATATGTATGTTGTATTTCCACTGCTACTACTATTTATTTTAATTGGGGTTGCATGGTAACAAAAATCACTGTGTGAGGACATGTTAACACCTATTGTATCCCAGCATGGGTAACAAGAGTTTGATGCTCTGACCTACAGAGGCTTAACTTATGATTGATAATAAACCCTTTGCTTTGTTTCATGTACATGCGGTGTGTGCAACATGGGAAGACTGGAATAGATATTAAGATTAGAAAGTGGACCTATGAATGTATGTAGTGATATGCTTATTTCCTTAATGTCAAAAACGCAAATAAAAATTAAAAAGTGAAAGGCTTGAAAGGTGTCTGCGTGTGTGTGAGAGGTATGGTGAAGAGGTAAGGAACCCTTTCAACTGATGCTGCTGCTGCCAAGGTATCACTCTATTGCTCTCACTGTGTGTGTGTGTGTGTGTGTGTGTGTGGGGGGGGTGCATGCTAATGGAAACCCTGTTACTGTTATTCTAGCAACTGCCTAAGCTTCTAAGAGCAATATTTTAAATCCGTCCCTATTTTTGGTCCTTTGTTATTTGTGGCTCTGTCCAGATTTCTTGTGGTAAGAGTTTGAGCGGTATGGTTGAGAGGTACTGCTGCTGCGAGGGGATCACTCGTTCTGAAACTGTGTGTGTGTGTGTGTGTGTGTGTGTGTGTGTGTGTGTGTGTGTGTGTGTGTGTGTGTGTTTGTGTGTGCTTGAAAAGCTAAAGTACAGCATGGAGGTCAAACTCCACCCTTACTGGGTGGAGTTTGACTTATTGTACATTGTTTCACTTTTCCATTTCATTCCGAGCTCTCAGACCTCCCATAAGAAGTTTCACTTCAAAAATGCCTCCATAACTTCTTATGTAAAATGGATCATAGGGTCTCAGGATAGTAATCTAATAGTATGAAATAAGAAATCACATTTTCTTCTTTGTCAGCTGGATAGAAATCTTTAATTTTGATGAGTTTAAACAGACAGACTTAATTTGACAGGTTGCAGGAAGAAATGGCCTGCTTGTGTTATTGCTGTTGTTGGAATATTGTACTTACTTGCAGAAGTCTTAAGTCTGGAATCCCTGTCAAGGTTTTTCCGTCTTTGTGTCAGGTTTGAGGTCTATAGTGTGAGATGTAAAGGTAGAGATCAGAGAGTGGAAAGAAACACTTAAGGCAGTATATAACTATATTACTGTGGTGGTGCTGCGGTAGCATTGTCGCCTCACAGTAAGACGTTGTCCTGTTCGATTCTCAGCTAGAGTGTCTTTTATAGGTTCATAGGTTCATAGGTTCATACTAGGCTATCTGCCCGAGGGCATTTACAAGCCTAGCCCATAGTTTTGTGGCTTACGCCACCCCTTTAGTATGGGGAATTATACCCATTATTTTGCTGTGCCTCTGTTGAGCAGTGACACTGAGGTAATCCCTGGGGTATATCTGCGATCTCCCATCCATTGGTCAAGATTTCTCTTGAACAAGGCCAGCGAGGTGCTCTGCCTCACATATACTGGGATTTTATTCCACAGCATAGGGAGTCTTTGGGTGATGAATCTATCCCTCCAGCACGTCCTATTAATAGCCGTGTTGAGGTTTAAGTCTCCCGCCCTTGTGGCTCTGGTGGATCTAGATTTTTTGAGGTGAAGCATATTCATCAAATCTGGGTTTGACATGGCCTTGTATGTTAGGCAAAGGTCACCTCTGAGCAAGCGGTAAGCGACTGAATAGAGCTGGAGTTCTTTCAGTCGGGCAGCATAGGACAGATGTTTGAGACCCTTTATCCTTTTGGTGAGGAACTTTTGTGGCCTCTCCAGCTGCTGCAAGTGTCGGGTCAGATGCATTCCGAATGGGGCATTGTACTCAATCATTGGTCTGATGAGTGATGAGTATAGGGAGACTATGACCTCCCTTGATCTAGATGAGAATCCCTTCATGATAAGGTGGGCAATGTAGACGGTCTTCCTAACTACTTTAGCTACATGGGTGTCGAATGACAGACTACTATCAACCTGGGTCCCCAGGTCCCTGATAACTTCTTCTGTGCTCAGTGGATTGCCACCTATTTGGTAGCTAGGGGTAACCTTGTTTTTCCCGAAGGGTATGACTATGCATTTTTTGGCATTTAACTTTAGGCCATGGCTCTGGCACCAGTTATCCGTTTCTGTGAGACCCTTCTGAAGGATATCTGTGTCAGATGTGTTTTCTACTATGGTGCCCAGTTTGCAGTCATCTGCAAACTTTGTCAGCCATAACCCTCCTGTGTTTGCTTGTACTTCAGAAAAGTAGATGCCAAACAAGAGTGGGCCCAGGACTGAGCCCTGTGGTACACCACTTGTGACAGGCTTTGAGTCTGACATGGCGCCAGCAACTCTGACCCTGTGGGTTCTGTCACTCAGCCAGTTTGCAACCCATCTTGTTATGTATGGGTTAACATTTAAGCTGATGAGTTTTTCAATGATACCCGAGTGGGGTATTGTATCGAAGGCCTTCGCCAGATCGAGGTAGGCTGTATGGACTGCCTTTCCCTCATCAATGGCTTTGGTGACTGTTTGAAAAAGTCAACCAAGTTTAGAAGGCATGATCTGCCTTTGACAAAGCCAAACTGGGATGGATCCAAAGTCTGCAAATTCCCTATGTCTTTATTTATGAGGTCCATTATGATCCTCTCCATGGCTTTGCAGATAAGGCTTGTCAAGCTAATGGGCCGGTAATTTCCAGGGTCGGTGGAGGCACCGCCTTTGTGAAGTGGGACCACAGTTGCAGTGCGCCACTCCCTGGGTACGTATCCAGAGGTAAGACTATGATTAAACAGCTGTCCTAGCTGTGGGTTTAATTCCTCGTTGAGTTCGTGGAGCACACAGCCGGGGACACCATCAGGTCCCATGGATGCTGTGTTTTTTGCTTTGGAGAGAGCAGTTCTCACTTGGGCGTTGGAGATGTTTGGGGGGCTGCAATCGCTTGGTATAGATTTTGTGTGGAGACATGCGTGAATGGGCGTACCTTCGTTGAAAGTTGTGCGTCAGAGCTGGCAACTCAGCATGTAAAAATCTACTGCCAATCATTAGCGGACCGGAGTTCCACGGTTTTGACCCCTAACCGGGAAAAGCCGAAAGACACAACAACAACTGAAGAGGTACTCATCTGTGATGTACCTGTACTTTTCCTGAGAGGGGAATAATGTTCAGTGACAAACGAAGAAGGCTCAACCATAAAAACAATAACGCACTTTGATATTTGTTACTGGGAAAAGTTAGTCTAGGAGTCTTAAAGATGTGACTGCTGCCTAGTACAGAACTCCATCTGTAGAATCCTAGTTATTCATACTATTTGCATTCCGTACTAAAACAGGCTCACATAAAGAAAATACAGAAGTATGGACTTATTCATCACATTTTTGTGAAATGTAGTGTTAGATTTGCTTGACACAGTGACACTGTAATAGGATCCTAGTAATGACCCTGCAATGCTAACATTGGTGAGTAAATGCTGTTGACATTTATACCCTTTCTGCCTCATTGTTGGCATTTAATCGATAAAGTGAGAATCAATGCAACTCTGGATTTAGGACTGCATGGTAGAAATAAATCATATTTATCTGAATATTCTGAATATTGATGGTCTCCATAGAACAGGCACTGAAGGTGATGGAAGTAATCATTGATTTTAGCAGAATTGGTCCATGTAAATTAGAGGCTTGAATATACCTCTCAGCCTCAGCATTAAAAACACATAGCACTGATCTTTAAACTCATATTATTCTCCATTATGTAATACAGAACCGTCCTTTATAAATCAAAGCACTGGACATTAAAAGCATAACAATGTCCTTTAGAATGCAAAACACTTTCCTTTAAAAATCAAGACACTAGACTTAAATAATGTTCAGGAAGAACTCTGTTATTTTTCACACTACAAGGTCTTCAGTTACTGGACTTCAAATGCGAAGGAATCTTTCTATAGACCTAATTCAGTTATTTAATGCTTCCACGACACCCACAAACTGTAGAAATAACACAAATGAAGGCAAAAGACAAACTGATCCACTCCCAAGTATTTATTTAGCGCTTTCATTTATAAAATACAAACTTCCTCAGAATAAAAGCTTAAAAACCTGAACCATAGTGGTCAACTCATTTATATATGCACTAAAAACTATGTGATAAAACTTGCCTCAGTTTGAAACCAGCATTTAAAGATGTATTACATCTGCCGTTTGTATCACTTGCATTTCATATACATTACATACTTTCTCACTGCTAAGCTACACAAACTCACAGTAATGTCTTGCATTTCATATACATTACATACTTTCTCACTGCTAAGCTACACAGACACACAGTAATGTCTTTCGGCTTTTCGCTTTTTCCAGTTAGGGGTTGCCACAGCGGAACTCTGGTCCGCTAATGATTGGCAGTGGATTTTTACGATGCCGATTTGCCAGCCTGACGCCCAACCTTCAAAGAAGGCACACCCATTCACATACACACCTACCTGCATGTCTTTAAACATCACTCGGCTGCAGGGAGGACATGCAGAGACTCCACACAGAAGGCACTCCAGCTGAGAATCGAACGGGAGAACCTCTTGCTGTGAGGCGACAATGATAACCGCTGCACCACCATGGCCTCTATGCTACACAAGCACATACTTGCATAATGTTACCAATTAGTAAGTATGTTCTTGTGTAGCTTAGCAGTGAGAAAGTATGTAATGTATATGAAATGGAAGTGATACAAACTGCAGATGTAATATATCTTTAAATGGTGGTTTTAAACTGAGGCAAGTTTTATCACATGGTTTTTGGTGTATACATACATGAGTTGGCCATTATGGTTCAAGTTTTTATGCTTTTATTCTGAGGAAGTTTGTATTTTATAAACAGAAGCGCTAAGTAAATACTTGGGAGTGGATCAGTTTGCCTTTTGCCTTCATTTGTGTTATTTCTTCAGTTATTTAATGAAGCAAAGCCCTTTAAACAAGTATAAATTTATTAGGATAACCAGAAAATTGAGGAAGTGAAAGGCCAAACTACACAGCTATGTTTAAACCATAGCAGGTGAGAAATGTGGGCTGGATCGTGAAATAAATGACTATACTCTCCAGATGTCAGAAATTGTAGCCGATAAATTGTGTTGCATACTCTCATCAGGCAATGTAACCCGCGGTAGTGGTGCTGCGGTAGCATTGTCGCCTCACAGCAAGACGTTGTCTCGTTCGATTCTCAGCTAGAGCGGCTTCTGTGTGGAGGCATGCGTGAATGAGCGTGCCTTCGTTGAAGGTTATGCGTCAGGGCTGGTAACTCGGCACGTAAAAATCCACTACCAAACATTAGTGGACCGGAGTTCCGTTATGGCAACCCCTAAGCGGGATAAGCTGAAAGACACAGCAACTCTCATCAGGCAATGTGTATTACTTAAATGTTTACTATGCACATTTTTGTCTCTCTGGACACCACTAAAATTAAGCTTTAATGAAAGTCTACTTACCCAGCCAAACCCTCACTCTCTTCATTCCTATATTTTTTTGTTATTTATTATTTTTTTATTTGTTTTCTATTCCTTTGTTGACTGGGTTAGTCTCACTAGGATGATGGCCTTGTCGTCTTTTTTAGGGGAGAATCGAGGCAGTGTTTATATGGACTAGGAGACATTTGGTCAGGACACAGTGGGAATTCCTGAGCTCCTTCTTAATAAATGCTGTGGTACTTTTATATCCACGTGATGTACCAGCAACTTAGGTAAGCATAATGCATTGATTTAACATCTCATATTTCAAGTTGTTCTGTAGTTCCCAAAGTTCCTAGTCAACAGTTTTCTTGTTTATTTCATTGTCATATTTACTTGTTTTACATTAGCCTTTTTTCTTTTCATTCAAAGCTGCAGACAGTTATCTTCCCATTAAACAGTAAAATGAAATTCAGATTTTTATCAGTAATTAAGACTGATCTTTGTTTTGCAAAAAACAGCTGCCTCACTTGATAAGCTCTGACCAAGGCTATCTGTAGTTCACAGTGGAAGACTTGTACAGAATGGTTTTCCTTTTCCTAATGTAGCTTGACTTGCACATCATTACATCAATTCCATTAATCCTGTGCAGGGAGCAGTAAAATTGGTAGGATGTGTAGACACATTGTACCCCACTGGATCTATTGATTAGGGACTACAAGACAGATGGTGAGCCATATGCGTACTTACTGACAATGTAAGTCTAAGGGAGAGGTGATTTAAGAGTGATGGCCATTTCTTTTTCAGGCAAGTAAGGCAAACAATAAGCCCTTTATTGCATCTTCCACTCAAAGCTAAAATTTAATGTAGGAACAAGTTACTCTCATCCTTCTACTGGCTACCACTGCCTTCAGCTCCTCATTAAGTAACTTTAGGAACCATCCAATAAATTAAGACTAATTCCTGCCTCCCTGCATTCATTCACAAGCCCATGCAATAGTAATATGTTATCACACTCCTGACCTTATAGTTCATCTTAGGGGGATATTTGTTCCCGAACCTGCTAATATCTGTTCATTCATACTTCCCTTGTAACATCAGTGTTACAGAAATTGGTACATGTTTTGGTAGCATATAACTTTGTAGACGTTTCAGTTAACTGTCCACAGATTTGCCACAAGTCGGTCATGATGCAATAGCACTACACACTCTCTCTCTCTCACACACACACACACCATTTTCCTTGCCAATTGGAGAAGCTGCATATTTATAACAACCTTCATAAGATGTGTTTGATCTCTATTCTACATAGTGCCAAAGGGTTTAATTGATCACAAACAAAAATAAATGTGATTTTCTTCATCTGTTCATAATGTATTCTAAATGTATACATATGCTTATCAGCTGAACCATTTAATTAGCATTTGTATACTGGGAGCTTGTTGTGTTTGTCTGTATGAATAACCATTTGAGTGGACAAGATATATAGAACAGTAATCTTTAGATGAACTTTTGACATTGGTCACGTATAAACACACAGATGAACAGTCTCCATAAAAATGAATAAGCATTTTTCTGAGCGGTACTACTGACTACAGAGGAGTGATTGAGAACTGCAACAAAGAAGCTTGAAACAGTATGACATGTATAAGGCATTTTTTCTGTTAGAACTGGATGGGAAGAAAAAAGTTGCTGGTTAAGCAAGATATGCAGCTTCTCTGTCACACATGGTACTGTACAGACTAGATCTGGTGTCTATCTGTGGTTGAGGTATGTGTTGCTGTGTAGCCTAGACCTACATGGCAAATATTTTAAGGCAACAGTTACACTAGTCCTTTAGTTTGGAGGTTGAGGAAATGTAGTTTCAAAAGTCATATAACCCATAAAATATTATTCATTAATCCTAGAGTGTGAGCCCTAGAGAACACAGCCCAACAGTTCTAGTAGCCATTCTTCCTAACCTCTCTTCTGGTGTATAATGGTGCAGGGCTGGTTCATTTCAGCTTGTTTGGCATCTACTAACTTGTACGTGACATTTGAGTTATTGTATCAAAAATTCAAAGCCTTGTAACTAATTACAGTGATGTGGGATGGGAAACCACATATCTGTCCCAGGGGTTCCACCTTTCTCCATCATTGACAGGGGCAACAGGTGCGGACTGAGGTTTCTTTTTTGGGGATAATCTCTTGGCTAGGCTTGTAAGGGCCCTAGGGCCATTAGCCTGGTAACCTCCTATGATCCTCTGTCACTTCGGTGACTAGTGTAGAAGACATTGGGTTTTTAGGCTTTTCCCGAAGTCGTGGAGAATGATAACAAGTGCTCTGTTATCTGGAAGTTGTTACTGTCAGTCACCCACTTCCTTTAATATATCATTGATAAATATGTTGAATAGTTAGACCCAGCACTGATCCAGCAACACTTTACTGGTAGGTCTCGTCTTTCACATCTAGGACAACCTTACCCAATTTATAAGTTTCTACCCTATCACTAACCCTTTCAGCATGATACTGAGTCAGAGACCTTACTGAAATCCATATAGATCACATTCATTGGCAGTCCATCATGATGGATAGCTCTTTTCTTCAAAATCATCATGGTGGATAGCTCTTTTCTTCAAAATCGACATGATGGATAGCTCTTTTCTTCAAAATGACATCCGACTAACTGACTAGTAGTTGATTGGACTGGCCTGTTATTTTACTTGAACAAGGTAATATTTTTCTTTATTTTCCAGTCATAAGATTAAAGACATCTATGATGGGTTCCCCCCAGGGTATTTGCTTGTGTTTTAAGTACTATGACTAATATCTCCTCGAGGGTATGTTCTTTGTTCTCTGTGCTTATCAGTTCCTTTTCTTCTTTCATCCTTGTAGGCCCATGCATTTATCTCTGACCAGCACATTACTCTTCTCTTTTATCCTTTTCATAATACTGAGATCTCTCTTCTCTACTTTAGGATGTTTTTCCCTCATCCATAGCATTCCTTCCATCTTTGATCAACCTTGTTAAGATTAGTGCCTCCTTTCTTCTGTGAAATTTTCATAACAAATAATTTTCCTTCCCACTTTATCTTCTGGGACTGTTTGTTCTCCAGTTTGTCTTGTCTTTCCTCACCTGTTTAATTGCATCTTTCCTGTGCTTGATATGGACTGCTTCTACTTTTTTGCTCCTACATGTTTCCCACTGTTTTTTCCTTGTTCCTTCGTACCACATTGACCTCTCTGCGGAACTACTTTGGTCTTCTCCTGAGCTTACCTTCCTTCTTTAGAACAATCATCCATGACCACCTTTCAGAATGCTGCCTCTGAATCTTACTCAAAGGTTGTTTGCCTCTTCCACTTCTCCCCCATACTTATAGCACCTTCATTACACCACCAGTTGATAGGTATTAAATAACAATAATGTAATAAAATAACAGTACTTCCAGTCTTATGGTAGTTATTTTTAGGGGACAAAAAATTATTTCATAATGGTTGAGAATATTCTAATCAAAAATCTGAAGCTAATGTGCAGGACTTGCCTTAGGTGAAATGGTATCTTAGTCAATGGGATCTTCCTGTGCTGTCTACTGTATTCCCTGACACATCTCCCAGAACTGCCCTGTTTCTCCACATCCTGAACTCCTTGCACCACCTAGATTATGTTTTGTTTATTTTTTCACATTTTATTTTACTCTTCAGATTTTCTGCATCCTTTCAACACAGCATAACTGGTCAAGATTTTGTTGTAATAACTGTGGATAATTGAATTATACTGAGGATTGGGTCTGCTTAGTGGCCTCCAAAAGCTGCAGGGTCCTTGATGCTCTGATTAAAAATTTATAGCTTTTATATAACTCATGCATTCACTGATGACTGAACAAAAATAATAACCCAGGAACTAAATTTGATCTTACACTTGAGCTTTGCTTTTTCCTTTATCCTTTCAGTGTACTCACCAGGCTAAGACTGGACTGCAGTAACTTTGGAGGAAATATTCAAATTATGGTAGTTGTCACTAGTCCACCAGAAGCCATGGTGTTATAGAGTTTTTTCCAACATTTTGATCCATTGATGGCCTGAACAAAAAATCATGAATAAGAAATGAAATTCAGTCTTATTTTTTTCTTTCTTTTTCTTTTTTTTTCTTTCTTTCTTTCTTTCTTTCTTTCTTTCAAGGAAGAAATAAGTTATGTCCAAGGCTTTATGCTAAAAGCTGACAAAACTGCAGTTCACAATATATTGAAAAGGCGAATACTTGTGAGAATACCTAAGACATAGGTTCATAAGTTGGTACTAGGCTATCGGCCCGAGGACCTATACAAGCCTAGCCATAACAATTCCCTGGATATTTCTTCCCACCATATTTACTTCCCTGGATCTCTGTCTAGCAGGGTGACTGACATACTCCCCAGGGTGAATTTCCTATCTCCCATCCAATCGTCAAGGTTCCTTTTGAAGAGGGCCAAGGAGGTGCTCTACCTGACATGTATGGGCAGTCTATTCCAGAGTATGGGGAGCCTCTGGGTCAGGAACCTCTCTCTCCAGTATGTTTTGTTCATTGTGATGACAAGGTTTAGATTCTTGGAGTGTGTGGCTCTAAGGGATTGGGATTTCTTTAAGTGCAGCATGTCCAACAGCTCAGGGTTTGACATGGCCTTGTATGTTAAGCAGAGATCGCCTCTGAGTAGACGATATGCCACAGAGTATAGCTGAAGTTTTTTTAGATGGTCAGCATATGGCATCTGCTTTAGGCCTGTGATTCTTTTAGTGAGGTATTTCTGCGGCCTTTCCAGCTGTTGCAGATGTCTTGTGAGGTACATACCAAATGGGGTGTTATACTCTATAATGGGTTTAATGAGGGATGAGTACAGTGGGACAATGACCTCCTTTTTTCCTGGATGAAAAGCCCTTAGTGATGAGATGTGACACATAGAAGGATTTCCTGACTGTTGTGGCGATGTGGTTATCGAAGGTGAGGCCACTGTCCACCTGTGTCCCTAAGTCTCTCATCACACTTTCGGTGTTTAGTGTACTGCCACCTATGTGGTAATTCATGGGTACATGTTTTTTTTCCAAAGGGGATAACTATATATTTCTTGGCATTAAGCTTGAGCCCATGGCTCTGGCACCAAGCATCTGTTTCTGTAAGGCCCTTTTGTAGAATATCCATATCATTTGGGGATTCAGTAATGGCTCCCAGTTTCCAGTCATCTGCGAACTTTGGTAGCCAGAGTCCCTTAGTGTTTGCCTGTACTTCAGAGAAGTAGATGCCAAACAAGAGCAGTCCCAGGACTGAACCCTGAGGTACTCCACTTGTCACTTGTCTGGAGCTGGATTTGGAGTCGGCTACTTTTACAGTCTGGGTTCTGTCAGTAAGCCAGTTGGCAACCCTTTGAGTGACTTAGGGATTTATGCCCAACTTAGTAAGTTTATCTATGATTCCAGAGTGGGGGATGGTGTCAAAGGCCTTGGCGAGATCCAGATAGACTGTGTGGACCACCTTACCCTCGTCCACAACACTGGAGACTGATTTGAAAAAGTCAATCAGGTTCAGGAGACAAGATCGGCCCTTCACGAACCCAAACTGGGTGGGGTCCAGGGTTTGAAGGTTGCCAATGTCTTTGTTTATAAGTTCCATGATAATACGTTCCATACCCTTGCAGATCAGGCTCGTCAGACTGATGGGACGGTAGATGTTCATCGTGTTTTACTGTTGCAGTCATTACACTTGGGTTATCCTGCTGGCAGGCTACCCGCAGTCGGCCTGAATTCCAAAGTCTTGGTTCGGCGTCGGTTGCTGTCGCCTCTTCCCTGACGTCAGTGCGCCAGGGGTATAAAAGATGCAGCCAATGCCATTTTCTTCAGTCTTTCTTGCCACGCGGTGCCTGAAGCAAAAGCAGTTTGCAAGTGCTGGTTGGCCGACTCCTGAGATTTTCAAAGACGAATTTCAGATCCGAAGTCTTCAATAAGACTAAGTACCCCATTGGGGAAACTTTTTTCTTGCTCCAGACCAATGTCAGAAAAAGTTAACAATTGTATTTCTTGTGGGAAGCAAATACCTTATAAGGATTTTCATTCTTACTGTATTCCTTGCCTAGGCCCTGATCACAACGTTGCTAGCTGTCGGTTTTGCGCTAGATTTAACCAACACACTATTAAGCGTTGGTACGATTTTGCCTTTCATTACTTTGGCCGAAGATTCAATTATATAATGCCATCAGAACAGCCGACGACCAGAGTTTACAAAAAGCACAAGGAAAAAGAAAAGGACAGGCATCCGAGGTGCAAAACCGACGACAAGGCTACCGCTAAGCAGGTTCGCTGGTTCTCAGTGAGGCGCTTTCGCAGCCCCTGACGCCTGCTGCTTCAGAGCCACAGGCCATTGCCGATTCCCATGTGGAGCCAACTAGGCCTCTGGATACTCAAGGTATTGGGCACTCAGAAACTATCCCCTCAGATGGGTCCAGAACCGCTGAGCAGGCATCGGCTTCTGAGGGTGTTTTCAGACCTACACAGTTATATGTTAAGCCATCCTCAGCTTCAAAGACTAAAGCAGCTCTAAAGACAAAGAAACAAGTACAGCATTCTCCTGCACAGACTTCCATGCCTAAAAAACAGATGCTCAAAATGGCCGAAGGCCTAATTACTTTGATCAGGGGTTCCCATCCCCTTCCTGATGGGTTCCCATCCCCTTCCTGATATGAGGCCTAGGCAAGAGACAGAATATGAATCTTCAGATCAGGTTTCCATTTCCTCTGACTCCTCCTATGAGCAGGAATACTTTCTTCTTCCCTATGAGGATTCTGATGCTGAAGAATCTATCCCTTCAGCCTCTCCTCCTGAGGATTACTCTTTTGGGGAAAGTCTGCATACCATGTGGGAGCATTTCCACTGGGAGAGCCAAGATTACTCAGAATCAAAGAAAAGGCTTAGAGATTTTCATTTACTACCTCAGCACAGGCCTCTTGCTATTCCCCCTGTGTTAGACATTGTGAATGATGTATTTTCAGAGTCCGGCCTTTCTCCTGACTCTTTACCCCCTGCCCCTGTTAAACCAGACAGATACTACAGGGTTCCGGATTCACATAAATTTCTTTATAAAAACCCTGCTGCTGATCAGGGTCCCAAAGGGGTCAAGGCTTCCACTACAAAAAACCCTATTCCCTCTGATAGGGATTCAAGGGCACTAGACAGATGGGGGAAAAAGGTTTACACTTCTGCTACTTTGGCTGTGAGGGCTTTAAACTGTCAATTTCATATGCTTAAATATCAGCAATATTTAATGTCACTGCTTAAACAGAAAATGTTGACTAATTCTGATTGTGAAGAAAATAAGGAAATGCAGGATTTATTGCATGCAACTGAACAAGTGGGAAAGCATACATTGCAATGTGGTTTTGATTCTCTGGAGGCCTCTTGCAGGGCCGCAGTTACGGGTTCTGTCATTAGGAGGCATGCTTGGTTGAAGGAACAGAATCTGCCTGATCATGTTAAAGCAAAATTATTAGATGCTCCATTACAGCATGCGAAATCTATGCAGACAGTAAAGGATTTATTACAGGTACAGCCTCCCAGATTTAGCGGGAACTGGCCTACAAAGAACTGGTCCTTTCCAGTGTCAGGCAGGCCACAAAGAGGCAGGTACAGATGCCCCAGAGGCAGATCCCAGCCCCAGGGCTCATACAGGCCTAAACAGTGGGGCGCTTCTACCCCCAAAAGTGGAGAAGACAAATCACAGCCATACAGGAAACAGTCCCAATGACTTTCCTCTGCCAGCACCAAGCACTTATCTTTTGGCAGCCTCCTTGGGGGGAAAACTAGCACTTTTTTCTCAGAATTGGCATAAGATCACCCAGGACAAATGGGTCTTGAATATAGTGTCCCAGGGCTACAAGTTCCACTTTCACACCCTGCCAAGGGCAAAAGATATGCCAGACCTGCCACACAATCAATGGGCAGAGGCACAAAAACAAATTTCATCCCTCATGGACATGAGGGCCATTCAGCAAGTACCACAGCAAGAGCAGGGACAAGGATTTTACTCAAGACTTTCCTTGGTACCCAGAATGGACAAAGCCTGGAGACCAATACTGGACCTGTCTATTCTAAATACTTTTCTGGACGTTCCAAAATTGAAAATGTTGACTCTGCAGCAGCTTCTGCCCATGCTGGGCAAGAAGGCTTGGCTTGTAACTTTGGGCCTAAAAGAGGCATACCTGCATGTACCAATCAGACAATCTTACAGAAGATATCTCACATTCATAGCTGGCTCAATGCACTACCAATTCTCTGCACTGCCCTTTGGCTTATCTACTGCGCCCAGGGTCTTCACAAAATGCCTGGCACCAGTGATTGCATTTTGCAGACAAAGAGGAATTCAAATATATCCTTACTTGGACGACTGCCTTATTCAAGCAGAGAACAAGGACATTCTACTAAAGCATCTGGCGTTTGTAAAAAGATTGTTAATTTGCCAAGGGTACACAGTAAACGAAAAGACATCAAAACTAGTACCCTCTCGAGAGATAATATTCCTGGGTGCAAGCTTAAATACAATTGCCCAGATGGCTTATCTCATGCCAGACAAACAAAGGCAACTGACTTCTTACTTCAAAATCTTTGCAACAAAGACCCAGTTATCTGCAAGAAAAATTCTGCAGGCTTTGGGCTTCATAGCATCCTGCATTCTACTATTTCCATATGCCAGACTGCATATGAGGAAACTACAATGGTATCTAAAAAGTGTTTGGACTCAACATTGCCACAGCCTGGAAACATTAATTAACTTCCTTCCCTGCCTGCAACAGGAGTTTCGATGGTGGGCACAGGCCTGTCACCACAACAAGGGACAGCCATTCAACCAACCCACAGCCAGACAGTCAATAACAACAGACGCTTCAGATTATGCCTGGGGAGCCCACATGGCAGGAAAATGTATTCAGGGCACATGGCCCACAAGCCAAAGGCTTCTTCATATCAATCAAAAAGAGATGCTAGCTGTTCAGAATGTCATGACAGCTTTCAAGGATCTACTTCATCCAGGACAACTACTGATAAGGACGGACAATACCACAGTCATATGGTACATTAAACAAGCAGGGAGGCACACATTTATACCCCCTCTGCAGACAAGCCATGACTTTGTGGGACACAGCATTGACTTATCAAGTACACCTGCAAGCACAATTCCTGCCAGGAAAGCTAGATACTCTGGCAGACGAATTAAGCAGAAACCTCACGGATCCCCACGAGTGGAAACTGGATCCACAAGTCTTCAGCATGATAACAAAGGAATGGGGATGCCCAGACATCATCTATTTGCCTCCCCCCACAACTACCAACTACAGAGATTCTGCACAAGGACTTATCACAAGCAAGCATGGAAAGTGGATGCTCTATCATTCAGCTGGGAAACCCTAACAGTTTATGCCTTTCCTCCTCTGCCTCTCCTCCCCCAAGGTACTCCTAAAGGTCAGACAAGAGACACAAAAAGTGATTCTGATTGCCCCAGACTGGCCCTGCCAGCACTGGTACCCATTCCTAAGGAGCTTGTCCCAAGACCCAGCTTGGAAATTACCTCTAATTCCTCACTTACTGACCCAACAAAACAATCGGATCCTGCACAGCCAACTCAGGACCCTAAATCTGGCAGCATGGCAGATAATGTAGCCATTCAGAACACACTTCTCTCTAAAGCAGTGATGGATGTTATTTTGGAGGCCAGGAGGACCAGTACCAGGAAATCTTATGCAGAAAAATGGAAGAGATTCTGTGTTTGGAACCAGGCATAAGGAATTGACACGTTTGTACCAAATATTCCTCAGATTTTACAATACCTAACTGAGATGCTGGACAAAGACGTATCCTTTATATCAATTAAAATCCATGCCTCTGCCATTTCAGCTCACTACAATACGGAACCACCTATTTTTTCTCATCCATTGCTAAGGCAGTACCTCAGAGGGGCCAAAAATATAAGACCCCCAAGGAGAGCACCAATACCTGCATGGGACCTCAGCTATGTCTTGGAAAAACACACACTGCCGCCATTTGATCCAGCCAATACAGCTGAGATAAAGTTCTTCTCATGGAAGACAGCTCTGCTCCTAGCAATAACCTCTGCAAGATGAGTTTCAGAGTTACAGGCACTCATGGCTGTGGAACCTTTTATCATTTTCCATCCAGACACGGTTTCTCTGAGGACAAACCCGACATTTATGCCTAAGGTAGTGTCCAATGTGGCTCTTTACCAAACCATTCATTTGCCTACTTTTTATCCAAACCCACAGAATAAGGGTGAGAGACTCCTACATTCTTTGGACATACACAGACAGCTATGCTTCTACTTGGACAGAACTAAAGCTTTCAGAAAGACCGAGCAACTCTTAGTGGCATATGCTGCAGGATCAAAGGAAAAGCGATCTCTAAGCAGACTATTTCAAAAGGGATAGGTCACTGCATTCATTTCTGCTATGCACAACATGGCAAATCAGTGCCTAAGGGCATTAGGCCACATTCAACCAGAGCAGCAGCCATTTCAGCAGCCTTCCTCAGAGGAGTTCCAACCAAAGACATTTTAGAAGCTGCAACTTGGAGTTCAGTGCACACTTTTACCAAGCACTACCACTTGCCTCTCTACTCTAAATCCAGACCAGGCTTTGCCACTGCAGTTCTGCAGGGCCTTATAGCCCCTCCTAATCCTATTTAGATCCAGCCACCCAACCTCAGCTTTGGGATTCAACCCAAGTGTAATGACTGCAACAGTGAAACACGATGAACATAGTACAGTTGTGTACCTACCATAAACGTAGATGTTCGAGTGTATTCACTGTTGCAGTCCAGGTTACCCCCCCCCCCTTTTCTTTGCTGGGACTTATCTGTACTTCTCTATGCTATACAACCTATGTGGTGTATTTGCTGTTAGATGGAGGAAATGTTTACTTTAGTGCATGCTTTTTTATTGGCATAACATTTAGCCTGCCATTGTGGGGGCACCTGACATCTGGGGCAAGAAAAACTGAAGAAAATGGCTTCGGCTGCATCTTTTATACCCCTGGCGCACTGACGTCAGGGAAGAGATGACAGCAACCGACGCCGGACCAAGACTTTGGAATTCAGGCCGACTGCGGGTAGCCTGCCAGCAGGATAACCCAAGTGTAATGACTGCAACAGTGAATACACTCGAACATCTACATTTATGGTAGGTACACAACTGTACTTTCCTGGGATCCAAGGTGGATCCTCCCTTGTGGAGTGGGATAACTGTAGCTGTGCGCCACTCAGTAGGCATGAAGCCTAAGGTGAGACTATGATTAAACAAGACACTTGGGTGAGGTGCCAGTTCATTTTGTAGTTCATGTAGTACACAGCCCGGGATTTCATCTGGTCCCATGGATGCTGTATTCTTAGCTTTGGAGAGTGCGGTTTCTACCTGTGTGGCCGTGATTAATGGAATTTGGCAATCTTTTGATATTGAGATGGGCCCTTTAGGGGGTGAGAGGGGGGTGAAGTTGGCACTAAATCAATCTGCCAGGATATTGGCAATATCCTTGGGATCAGTATATTTAATGCCATTCTGTTGTAGCTCAGAGCAGATCTGAGCATTGCCATTTAGATTCTTGACATAACTATAGAATACCTTGTGGTTGTCTTTGAAATCTTTGGCAATTTTATTTTCATAACTAGCTTTTGAAGATTTTATGAGGGATCTCAGCTTCTTAATGAGGCTGGTAAGGGAGTTTTTTTGCATCCTGGGATTTTCCTCTTTTCTGCAACAGTTTCTTCCTTCTGTTGTACAGTTTGTTTATGGCAGGGTACTACCAGATTGACTTCCTTTTTTTGGAGGAGAGCATCTTGGTTCTATTTGGGATGGCACGATTCATGCACGGGTGGATGTGCTCATACAGTGCCTTAGTGTATGATTCAGCAGTCGAAATTTCAGACACTGTCTGCATGGGTGCCATGAAGTTTGTCACTTCTGACTTGAGTAGCATGAAACTGGCTTTGGCGAAGTTTTTTTACTGTGAAAATGGCTGGCCGGCCTGCCTGCCTACCCGACCCCCCCCCCCCCACACACACACACACACACACTCCCACCCAAAAAAGATCATCATCTTTTATTATTTTGTTTGGTTTGTCTCTAATGTTAGATTGTGAAGAAAGTGATGGCTGAAATGGTCACAATCATATACTTAAAGTGGCTGCATATAGATTGTTTCCCTGTCTCTACCCTCAAAGTAAAGCTACTTTATATGTACCCCTCTTGACTTCACACTGGAATAAAATGCACACACACACACACACACGCACACAAACACACACACACACACACACACACACACACACACACACACACACACACACGTGCAAACTGAAGAAATACCAGTTCACCTATGGCATGTCTTCAAGGTGTTGAATGAAACAAGTGTATCTGCCCACAAGCGACATGGAAAGTATGTAGATTCCACACAGAATGAGCCACAGCTGAAATCTCAGCCAGAGATCCAAATGATGTGAAGTGGAATTGCTACTTACTACACCACTGTCCTAATCCAGTGATCAGTTGATTTTCAAACACACACCTTGCCCATACCAACAAAGACAGGCACTTACTGTGTACAATGCTGCCATCAAAGTGAAAGAATTATGGTCAACCTGTTACTCTTAAATACACTGAAACGTACCTCCACACACAGGCATAAGCAGTAGCAATAATCATTTACAGTAATTTCTGCAAGTACAATACATTGTATCCATCCATCTACAACTCCTTTATCCCATTTTTGCACATGAGGTCGGGGTGTGACTTCTTCTAAAGCCAAGGTTTACACGGCCTGGTGGCTAGCCCTGCTGCAATAGTTCATCCACACCACACACTCACAGCTATGGCCAGTTTAGAGTGCACAATCCACTACTACATGTCTTTGGAATGTGGGAGGAAACCCACATAAACACAGGGAGGATATGTAGACTCTGCACAGAAGGCACCCCAGCCAAGAATTGAACTGGAGAACCTCTTGCTGTGAGGAAACAATGCTATCTGCTGTGCCACTGTTGTGTGACATAATATAGTACACTGTATGACACTGCCCGCCATGGCAGATCAGTAACAGTAATCAAAAAGCAGCAGAGGTAAGTCACTTTTATCCAACGACAGCCTCCCAATCTATCTGTTACAACCACGTTATTAAATTTTTGTACCTTATAGGTCAGATCATGATAAAAGAAAATGGCCACAATATGGTATTCCAACATGCTTTGTACAAATGCATACAAATCCAAAGATAGATTGACTGCTTAGTTGATCATGACAGCAGTGTCAATCTTTCTATCAACAGGTAGCCCTTTTAACTAGCAATTGTAGTCATATTGTTGACTTTGCACACTTCAAATGTTTGATTGTGGTAAAAAAGTGATAATATTAGCCATAGTAATGCATCTCACATTTTCTTTACACAAACAGTAAACTGTTCCATTTTACTTCATAGTAAGGTACACTAATCATGCATAGCCAGATTAATGACAGTTTAAACTGAGAAAATGTCAAAAGGATCTGTTAGTCATCCACAGACAAGCCCTTTCCACCCTGAAGTTATAGCTACTTTGTTACTATGTACACTTCAGAGGTTTGATTATGATATAAACCTTAGCAAAAGTAATATATTTCTAGTTTGTTTCAAATACACAATTGCCCTGCCAAGACTTACAACCCTGTACCCTGGGGTGGTAGTATGAACCAGCACTCCACCCTGTCAGCTCTTCAAGTGAAAAGCAAAAAAAAAAAAAAAAAAAAAAACAAACAAACAAAGAAGCACTTCGCTGTACTAAGCTGAACACAAAGACTGGCTTATTACAAGTAGTTCTACACCCTCTCTCTCTGTTTTTCAAAGTGCAAAAAAAAAAAAAGGACATTCCTTCAATCCTTCTACTAGCACACCAACCAGGTGGCCAGATGCATGAAACCCACCCCCTATCCTAGCCATTCAGGTCCTATTTCTGTGCCTAACCCACTAACGCAAACCCTCATTAAACTTATTTTAGTGAAAAAAAAAAAGAGTGCTTCGGCGCTCATGTTTTCATTTAAAGAAATCTTCTTTTTAAACTCTAGCAAATTGCTTGCTACAAATGTAACAAACAGTTGCTAAAGTTTAAATCTTGCCTGCATGAAGTGCTACAGCACTCAGGTTTGACCGCAAATTCAGCACCGTCTTTTAAAAGCTGGTATTGCATTAAAGACATAGTGGGATCAGTGGATGGCTGATTGTCCCACCAATACTCTGCATCTGAGACAGTCGTCCCTTTCTCCCCACCCTAGCTATGCTACTGATAGCCACAGTAAGGTTTTCAACTTTGTTTTACACCAAATATGTATCCAAAGTATTCTAGCATGCTTCACCTGAATCACAATAGCCTGCAAACCCAAAATAATAAACAAGCCAAAGCAGGGTCACTCATTCTCATACACAGACATCTTCTGTACCAAGCAATTATAGCTAAAAGTCATCCACTGCCCAAATATGGTTTCCAGCCAGTATCAGGTTATCTGATTACCTGCCAATGCTATCACTTCAACTTCTCTTCACACACACATGGTTATTTCGTATACTTTACACGTTCAAATTTATTGGCATTCTCCTCCGTCCCACCCACAATCTACCTTGACAATGAATCAGGACGGTTGTGTATGGGATGGTGTTTAAAGACAGCAAGTTGAATGGACAAGTATAAAGCACCTCTTTCCAGGATACCACAGCTATTTTACTTTCAATAAATAAAAATAAAGAAAACAAAGAGAAAAGCACCACTAACAGAATAGTGCCTTAGGTATCCACATAGGCTACCATGCAAAATACCAGTCATGGTGATGTGAATGATTCAGCTGTTCCAACAGGTGGTTTTGTATGTTCTAGTCAATTGGTTCTTGGAATATAGCAATAACCAATGACGTCATTATGGTATATTGAAGATTTACCCACGGTTGGTTTGGTTTTCTTTAGTTTTGCAGAATGTACCAGATTATCCTGCTATTTTTCTCTGTGCCATCTCCCTCATTCATTTGAGGTCTTCGGTTTTGTAAATTTATTAAAAAAAAAAAAAAAAGAAAAGTGGAAATTTTATGATATGTACTAATGGAAAAAAGTCCGGGTGACTGGAACTTTTTCTATTGGTATATTCTCGGATTTACAATGGGCACGCTGGTTGGACTGACCAATCAGCATGCTCTTTTTTGAATATAACTGGACAGTCATTGTATAATATTTATTATGCAATCTCCAATCCTGTTGGTCCAGTAAAATGCATTACATCATGTCTGTGTTCTATTATCTTTGCAGTTAAGTGGGTTATGTATTTATTTATTTATTGCATTAGTTGACTGGAGTAGCCTGACCGGTCAGAAAGCTACCCTCTTTCATTGGAGGCCAGGGGAGGAATAACGTCCAGAAAAATTCTAATGATGCATAAAGAAAATAGTAAGCAGAGGTATGCAAACAATCAACAAATACACACTATTTCACGCATTGTTTCCTAGAATGGGTGCTCATTAGGAAGGCAGAATTGCTGTGTATCATGTAAGAGTATTCTTGTCTTTACAGAATGCTTCCCTGTATTCCTGAAACAAATATACATGTCACTGTTTTCAAAGTCTAATTTCTGAGGTTCTGGTAAAGGTACATACATAAAACTAAGGTGGAAAGGTGGCATTTACAAGCTGACATCATTTGTTAAGCATGACAGTGAAATGGTCAGCATGGGACGTGCAGAGCTGGAGTTATTAAGGAATGTTTACAAAACGTTATGGAAAAATTTGAACATTTCCCAGTTTACATTAATAATTCAGAAATACAGCATCATACTTTCATGTTGGGAGTGCTGAATTCAGGCAGTGAGTGTTAGAAAAGGGAGAGACAGAGGATGAGGAGGAAGTATTGGACCAATAATTAAGGGAATAGTGCTTGGAAAGAAGAGGCAGGACATGCATCTTCCAGGAAATGTATATGTACAGGGACAGGTGTCTTTTAGGTATTCTCTTGTTTGTGACTTAAAAGAGTTGGTGTTTATTGTGTTTCTTAGAGGGAGAGAGGAAGGGAGTTCCAGATTTTGGCCAGGATAGTGGAATACAGAGAGTCACAAGCTGAGTTGTTAGCTTTTGTAACAATTAATATTTTGTCAGTGGATTTTAGCTGTCTGTCTGAGTTATAAAGTTGGAGAATATTTTTCAAACTAGGGCATTTGTCTGGATAATAGATGCCTTTATGGGACTAGTTGGGAAAGTATAAGGTAATGCCTTAGCTTTAACCACTGAACGTTTCCTAAAGCCAGACAGTGGTGTGTCCTATAGTGATGATTGGTGGCATATTTTGCCACCTTATTATAACTCTTCTCCAAGAGTGAGAGTAGTGGTGGAAGGTGTGGTTAATTCATGGGGCTGAAGACCAGTTGGTCAAAATATAGCCCCCCCCCCCCCCCCCCCATCATGGGAACTATGAATTATCAGCGAGGTTGCAATGATGGTTTCCATGATTATGCAGAGACAGTATTTAAATGAGAAACACCTTACCAGTTTAAATAATATCATTGTATTGTGGAGCTTGATTTCATTGTCATCTTTTCTTACTGATGCAAGTTTCCACGAAAGGACTGGAGAAATACTGCATATGCATAAATATGCTCATGTATATAACAATTTCTGCATACTACATCTCTTGACTGCACCCATCATGGTTACTCTTTGTTATTTACTAATCTGGTTAACACTGCACAATACATGCATTTAAGTCTGGGAGCAGAAAACAAATGGCATTGCATGTTGTTTTGACAAACTGCAGTGTATGTAAGAAGCTTGATTACCCAGAGTGCAGTAAGGATAATGTCCACCAAGAGGTACTGCAACAGTCCCTGTGGAAAAGGGATTAAGCAAGAAGGAGGAACAGGTAGCAAAAATGAGGGTCTGAAAGCATGTGTAAAGTAATTAATATAAATGATACATTAAGTTAAAAGGGCTAAACATGCCTGCAGTTAGTAAAGCATTAAGGATATTCAGAACGAAGTGTAAGCATGCAGATGTATGTTCAGATCAGAAGTATTCTGATAGTAGTTGTTTCAGCTTGTATTGTGTAACTACAAGTCTCCTGAATCAGACTACACAACCCTGTCTGAGCATCTCTTCATGTATGTTAGGACACTCGTACTGAATGTATTTGCAGCCACATTATACATCATTTAATTTATTATGTTAGGCTGGTTCTTTTCAATATTTTTGAAAAGGTTTTTGTTTTGGTCATTATTTTATTTTGTGTATGTTGTGTACCGAAGGGGATTGTATTTCTTAAATGAGATGTTAGTGATATTAATTTTTCAACTTAGTGATGTACAAAAATGGCATCTTATTTGTTATTTTTTTTCTGTAGTGACAGTGATGTTTCATTCATCATAGCTACAGACCACCTTTGCTGCATTTTACCAATATTAAGCTGACTGGTGTGTGCAGCTGGCATTCCCCTTCACGAATATCATATGGGTACAATTGCATAGACGTTTTAGGGGCACTAGTTTGTGCCAGGTCCTCATAAGAAGTGAAAGTCTTTCTTATATGTCTGTTTATTTGTTTAGGTGAGGTGCATGTTTTCTCTAGTGTGTAATGCAGTAGTGCATTGTAAAACTTCAGAGAAACCAGTTATATATAGGACAAAATGAAGTATAAAATAAAAGGTCAACAGTTATTACAGCTGTGTCCAAAGTGGCTTTGAATGTTTGAATTACAAAATGTTATAATTTGAATGATAAATTACCTTTGTATTTTATATGAAGAAGACATACTAATGACCAAATTATAATTCAGTCATACTTTGAGGGTGGGTAAATAGAAAGAGTAAAACAGAAATATCAAACTGAAATGCTCAGTGCAGGTCTGTACTGAAAAACATTTGTAGATATTCACAACATAATGAGGCAAAGAGCATATGGAGCTTTGTGAGCATACTTCTGAACTGTCCTGATTTTCTTAGAAAGCCCAGATCTTTGCCTTATATTTCTGGTCTGTTCTTTATAGAATTTGTGATTTTCTGGAAAATCATTGAGCATTGAAGTCACTAAATAATAACATACATTTGAGTTTCAGACTTTATATCCTTCAGAAAATGTATGCTAAAGCAAAACATTTAATTATAACAGCTTTCTAAATTTATAAGAGCAATTTTTAAAATTTGTCCCCATTGTTGGTTCTTTGTACCTCCCATTATTTTTGGTTTTGTCAGGAGTTCTTGTGATAAGACATTGAAAGGTGCGTTACTGAGTTATATGTAAAGCATTTCAGCTTATTTACTTGTTTGTTTACTGGGGAAAGGCACTGATCAGCAGTGACCAATTTCAGACCCAGCCTGGGTTTTAGCATACATCATCCTGCTCGAGTATAAGCTGATTAAAACCTAATGCCTTAACCAGCCAGAATGAAAGCAACAGGACTGTGGGTTTTGCATTCTAATCCATAAAATGATGTTTACATTAGTTTTAGTAATTTTCAAGAATTTAAATTATAGCCACATGCTTAGGCAGTTGAGGATGGGTGCAACAGAGCTGATCTTGGTGTTACCCACTAAGTAAAACCAAGGATATTAAAGTTAATCTAATAGTTAATCATTTGGTGAGTTTGCCATTACAGCAGAATTTGCAGAAGTTGATAGGAGTATGCCAATACAGGGCATGCCACTGTTTGTTCTCATAAGATATCAATCAGTGTCCTTCCTTATCACTGTTGTAGTATTCTTTATACATGGGATATCCTGCCAAGGACAGCTTAATGTCTGGCTAGTATATCAAAGCTTTTACAGCTTCCTGGCATCATATGTCAGACGTATGTCCTGTATGCAGGGTGTAAGGTACATACGTGACGTATAAATGCCTAATGCTCAGAAATTCTTTGCCACCAGTCAAAACGCAATTACTGAATTTGGTCTGCATGCTGTCTGCCAAGTTGGTTCTTCTACAGAGCCTCTTACAGATAAGTGGCCCATTGGGGGTCCCTTCCTTTCGTTTTTCTTCTTATAGTTTGTTTTCATGTCATACAGGGAGGGGAAATGTAAGTGTGTGAAGCAGATTCCACATAAAAATAGGCAGTCTTTTTTGTTTGCATGACCATACTCTGTGTGATATCTATCAGGTTTTTGTCCCTGAGACACTCCACAGACATTTGTCTTCCCTTTCTATTTATCTGGAAAACCATCTGAACTTATTGACACTGTACCATGGCCAAATCCACTTGGCCTGAAGTTCGGCTGCCTCTTGAGAAAAAATCTAAAAGAGTACATACTGAATCTGCTGCTGTTGAGCCTCCACTGGCCATCTCCCTCAGGTTGGATGAAGAACTCGAGGACCATCTGGTGCTGACCCCCACTTCCCTTCACCTCAAACCAGTTGGCGGCTGACATGGAACTATCTACTTGTATGTACATTGAGGCTGTTCATACGTTTGATACAGATGCTGAGTGGGAACCACTTCTAATTAAATCTGAAGCACCAAGGTGAATTCCCCAAGCTGGAGTCAGTAAAGAGATGCCTGGTACCCTCACTGAATCAGGGCAGGACTCTGAGCCTCCTACATTTGTCAAAGCTGATGTTCCCTAAAAATTAAATTAGATTGTCGCTGCTGCTGCTGCTCCCTGGTCATCCTCTCCATCAAAGAATCCCAGGGATTCTGCTTTCTCTGATGAGGAGATGGACTCTCGAGGAATTATTCTATGGGGATAACAGTGGTCTGTATGATGGAACACTTTAAATGGGATTGTTCCCAAGTATCAGAGGTTTAAAAGAGGTAATATGAATTTTTACAAATGGACTCACCCAGACCTTCTGCTGTCCTTCCTGTCTTAGCGGCTCTGATGGGCATATGTACAGCAGGTTTTCAGGTTCCGGGCTCACAGCTTCCGTAGGTTCATAGGTTCGTACTAGGCTAACAACCACCAGGGTCTTTACAAGCCTGGCTGTGCAACTCAACCCAGTTTTGTCCCAGAGTTCCTTGGACACTTGTATGGTGGAGTATGTTGGTAAGGAGGTAGCTAATGGTTATGTGTGGGGGGGATTTGTTAGTTGGGGATTAATTTACTTACTGTTGACCTCTATCAGAGACATGGAGGCCAGGCCGAGGATGAATTTGGGATTTCCCATCCAATGATCAAGTATTCTTATGAGCATGGTCAGGGATGAACTGTGCTTCACATAGATAAGGAGCATATACCATAGCATGGGGATCCTTTGAGAGATGTAGTGATCCCTCCAGCAGGTTCTGTTGATGTTGCAGACAAAGTTCAGGTCCTTGGATCTTGTGTTTGTATTGTTTGTTTTGCAGATGTGCAAAAGATCTATCAAAGCTGGATTAGAGGACTCCTTATATCCTAGGAGTAGATTGCCTCTCAGTAACCTGAATGCAGAGATAAAACCTTTAGGTGATTTGTGTAGGACATGATATTCATACCCTGGATTCTGCTGGTAAGGAACTTTTTATGGAGTTCCAACTGTTACAAGTGCTTAGCTAGGTACATGCCAAAGGGGGTATTGTACTCAGTGGTGGGTCTGATAAGGGCGGAGCAGAATTATATTATTACTTCCTTGGACCTGGATGCCATACCCTTGCTAATGAGTTGGATGATATTGAATTATTTTCTTACTATTTTGGTTACATGTTGCCCAAACAGCTGATTACTGTACATATATATATATATATGTCCCCAGATACCTGATACTATAGCATCAACTGTTAGGGGTGCTTTATCAATGAAGTAATTAGCTTGGGCAGATGCTTTCCTAAAGGGCACTGTAATGCATTTCTTTGCTTTGAGTTTTAATCCATGGCTTTTACACCAGGCATTTGTTTGTGTTAGATCCTCTTGTAGAGTGATGGTGTTGTGGAGGAGATCTGTGATAGTTCCTAATTTATAGTCACCTGCGAACTTGGTGAGCCAGAGGACTTTGACATTAGCCTTGACTTTTGAGAAGTAGATGCCAAACAGGAGCAGACCCAAAACAGAGGTGGTCTCACTGATCCTGACTTCTTGAGCCCCATCTGTGAGCTAACTGGCAATCCAGCAAGTTATGTAGGGATTTATGCCTAGTTCTGAGAGTTTGTCAACAGCACCTGAGTGGGGTATTGCATCACACACCTTGGCCAGCCCAAGGTAGGTGGCATGCACCATTTTTCTCTTTTCTGTAGCCATAGTGACCTCTTGAACAAGTCTATCAGGTTAAGTAGGCAAGATCTTCCCTTAACAAAGCCAAAATGGGCTATATAAAACTACAGTTTGTCAATGCCCTTGTTGATCATTTCCATGATAATTCATTCCATGGTTTTGCATATTAGACTTGTCAGACTGATGGGTCTGTAGTTCTTGGGGTCAGGTGTTGGTTCACCCTTATGAAGAGGGGATGACCATTGTCATGGGAACAAGTGTTTCGGTATATTGGCAAGCTAGAACGGCATTAATGCCCAGGCTTGAAATATTTATATGTATTGTGGTCCTCCATTGATCTGGCATGTAACTTGTTTTGAGGCTGTAGTTGAAGAGTCCCTTGAGTGGTTCTGCTAGATCATGTTTTAGGCTGTTTAGGAGGCAACCAAGGATATTGTTAGGGCCCATTGAAGTACTGTTTTTGGCCTTAGCGAGCACCTCCAGGACCTGTTCCCTGTTGATAGTTGGGGGGGTGTGCTAAAAGATATTTCAGAGGGGGTAAGTGGAGGGGGTGAAGTTAGAGCTAAATTTATCAGCCAGTCGATTTACTTTGTGACCCTGGTCATTGAAGGCTGTACCGCTCACCACCAGTTCTGCACACTGTTGAATATTACCTTTAAGATTCCTGACATAGCTGAAGAAGACGACGTGATTGTCCTTAGCCTGGCAGGCTATCCTGACCTTGTAATCGGCCCTGCTGGATGTTGTTAGGCCTCTTAGTTTCTTACATATTTGAATCCGAGAGCTCTTGACTCTGACAGTTGCTTTTTCTGATTTTGGCCTTGTCTTTTTTCTTTTGTCATATACCCTGTTAAGTAAGGATTCCACCACTGTAATTTGTTTTTGGCATTATATCTCGGCTCATTTCTGGTAGGTACTGCAGCCTCAGTGCAGCCATTTACATGTTTTTACAAGGTTTCTATAAATAATTCTGCATGGGTACCTGTGTTCTCGGGGTTTGAGGGAGCCATGAATTTTGAAATACCATTGCTTAATAGAATGCAGTTTGCTTTGGTATATTTCTTAAGTATTACATGTTTATTTGGGTTTTCTGGGTTGAATTTTATCTCGAGGGAGACAGCTTTGTGGCCCAACTTCAATCAGGATGCATCACGGGGGGTGGGGGGTGCAACATTCTCCACTGTTGGTGAGTACCAAGTCCAATATGTTTGAGCCTCTGGCTGGTGAGTGCACTATCTGCCCCAGGGTGTTTGCACTGATGAAGTCTAGGAAAGGCTTTGCCTGTGAGTTTGAGGCAGTGTACCTATCCCCATTTGTAGATGGGTAGCTAAAGTCTGCTAGTTCTTCCTGCAAGAAAATTTCTCTGAACCCTGACGTTCATGGCTTCCACCAGTCCCATGGGTCCTTTAGCCAAACTCCACATGAGAAAACTGCCGTGGTATCTCAAGACTGTTCATCTTCAACACTACCACCCTGTTGAGTTTCCAGTCCTTCTTTTACCCTGTTTCAAATTCAAACTCCACTGTGGATTCAGCGAATATCCCTAAATCCAGGTCTGCCTTTCTAAGTTCCTCTTTCCTTGTTAGCTTGTGCTCAGTCTGCTAGGGCATTAGTCCATTCAGGTGCTTTTTCAAGGAGCTGGATACTAGATCCATCTTGTAAGTTGTTACTCCCCTTATGTTCACATTTTCACCAAACATTACAAGTTGGATGTCATTTCTAGGGCCAGGGCAGGTTTTGTCATGGCCATCCTTCACGGGTTTTTGTAGGGCTGATGTTCATCATGTTACACTGCTGCAGTCATCACACTTGGGTTATCCTGCCATCAGGAGGTCCTGCAGTCGGCCAAAATTCCAAAGTCTTGGTCCGGCGTCGGTTGCTGTCGCTTCTTCCCTGACATCAGTGCGCCAGGGGTATATAATATGCATCCGATGCCATTTTCTTCAGTCTTTCTTGCCGCACGGTGCCCGAAGCAGAAGCAGTTCGCAAGTGCCGGTCGGCCGACTCCTGAGATTTTCGAAGTTGAATTCCAGATCCGAAGTCTTCAATAAAGCTAAGTACCCCATTGGGGAAACTTTTTTCTTGCCTCAGACCGATGTCAGAAAAAGTTAATAATTGTATTTCTTGTGGGAAGCAAATACCTCATAAGGACTTTCAGTCTTACTGTATTCCATGCCTAGGCCCTGATCACAACGTCACATGTTGTCGGCTTTGTGCTAGATTCAACAAACGCACTATAAAGAGACGTTTTGATTTTGCTGGCCGAAGGTTCAATTATACCATGCTGTTGGATCAGCCGACGACCTCAATACCAAAAAAAACGCAAAGACAAGGATAAAGACAGGCATCCGAGGTCCAAAACCGATGACGAAACCTCTTCTAGGCCAGTCGCCGGTTCTCAGTAAGGCACTTTCGCAGCCCCTGACACCCGCTACCTCAGAGCCACAGGCCACTTCCGACTCCCACGTGGAGACATCTAGGCCTCTGGAAACTCAAGGTATTGGGCCTACGGAATCTAATCCCTCAGATGAGTCCAGAGCCACTGAGCAGGCACCGGCTTCTGAGGGTGTTTTCAGACCTTCACAACTTACCAGTAAAACAACAGCCAAGACAAAGGTACCATTAAAGACAAAGAAACAAGTACAGCATTCTCCTGGACAGTCCTCCATGCCTAAGAAGCAGATGCTTAAAATGGCCAAAGACCTCATTACTCTAATCAGGGGTTCCCATCCCCCTCCTGAGAAAAGGCCTAGGCAGGATACAGACTATGACTCCTCTGATCAGGTTTCCATTTCCTCTGATTCCTCTTCAGACCAGGGATATTCTTTACCCCCCTATGAGGACTCTGATGCTGAGGAATCTATTCCTTCAGCCTCTCCCCCTGAGGATTACTCTTTTGGGGAAACTTTACATACCATGAGGGAACATTTCCATTGGGAAAGTCAGGAATACTCAGAATCCAAGAAAAGGCTCAGGGATTTCCTCTTATTGCCTCAGCACAGGCCCCTGGCTATTCCACCTGTGCTAGACATTGTGGATGATGTGTTCTCTGAATCCAACTTATCTCCTGATTCTTTGCCCCCTACTCCAGCCAAGCCAGATAGGTATTATAGAGTCCCTGACTCTCACAAGTTTCTTTACAAAAACCCTTCTGCTGATCCAGAAACTATTTCCAGGGTCCAAAAGGGGTTAAGGCTTCCATTGCAAAAAATCCAGTACCCTCTGACAGAGATTCCAGAGCTTTGGATAGATAGGGGAAAAAAGTATACACGTCTACAACTTCAGCAGTAAGAGCTTTAAATTGCCAGTTTCACATGCTTATGTATCAACAATACTTAATGGCTCAGTTAAAACAGCAAATGCTTGCTAGCTCAGAAGCTCCTGATTGTAAAGAAATGCAGGATTTATTGCATGCAGTTGAACAAGTGGGAAAACATACTCTGCAATGTGGTTTTGATTCTTTAGAGGCCTCTTGTAGAGCCGCAGTTACAGGTTCTGTTATTCGAAGACATGCTTGGTTAAAAGAACAGAGTTTACCTGATCATGTTAAGGCAAAGTTATTGGATGCTCCTTTACAACATGATAGCTTGTTTGGTGTTAAGGCAGAAGAGGTGTTAAAGAAAATGGAGGATAAAGCTAAATCTATGCAAACAGTCAAGGATTTCTTATAGGTACAGCCACCTCGGTTTAGCAGAAATTGGCCAACAAAAAATTGGTCCTTTCCAGTGTCAGACAGGCCACAGAGAGGCAGATACAGATGCCCAAGAGGCAGATCTCAACCCCAAGGCTCAAATAGACAATGACAGTGGGGCACCTCAACCCCAAAAGGAGGTGAGGACAAGTCTCAACCTTACAGGAAACAGTCACAATGACTTTCCTTTGCGTACTCCAAGCACGTCCCTTCTGGAAGCCCCCTTAGGGGGAAAACTAGCACTTTTTTCTCAAAACTGGCAAATAATCACCCAAGACAAATGGGTTCTGAATATTGTGTCTCAGGGTTACAGATTCCACTTCCATACTTTACCAAAGCTAAAAGGAATGCCAGACCTGCCACAAAATCAATGGGCAGAGGCACAAAAACAAATTACAGCCCTCATGGACATGAGAGCTATACAAAAAGTACCAGAACAGGAACAAGGACAAGGATTTTACTCAAGACTCTTCCTGGTCCCCAGAAAGGACAAAGCCTGGAGGCCTATACTGGACTTTTCAATTCTGAACACTTACCTGGATATTCCGAAATTCAAAATGTTGACATTACAGCAGCTTCTACCCATGCTGGGCAAGAAAGCATGGCTTGTTACTCTGGACCTCAAAGAGGCATACCTGCATATCCCTACCAGACAAAATTTATTTTATTTATTTATTTATTTATTTAAATTTGTTGACCGGGAGTGTCCGACTGGACGTAGGTCCATTTTCAGCGGAGGCCCGGGGAGAAAAGCTCCACAGTAAAATAAACAGACAGTAGTTACATTGGATTACAAAGCGATTAACAATTTAACATAGCAATTACTTACAACATATTTACAGATGAAGAACATAGTCCATCAGTAGACAACTAGAATCTTTATCTGTGAAGTACATAACAGACATTAACAAATGTTACAATGAGAAGTTCCTGCTGTATAATAAGTACTAGGCTTATGAGCATCTGAGCTTGCTATAATCAAGGTAGTTAGTGGAGTGGAGAGAAAGGTAGTGGTTGGATGGGGTGGATGATATTAGAGTGGGAGTTGCAAGGGCATAGCCAGCATGTTTTTAGGTACGCTTTTAGTAAAGTTTTGAAGTGGGTGCATGATGGTGTGGAGGTAATTGTGGGTGGGAGTGAGTTCCATAATTTGGCTATGGCGCAAGAGAATAGTGCTTCACCATCAGAGTTATTGGCTTTAGTGATCTACAAGTGATTTTTGTTGCTGGATCTTAGTGGTCTGGTGGTGCGATGGGGTTGGAGTAGATTCTGGAGGGATGGGACATTTAGTGGATGGTTTACTAGTTTTTGGGCGAGTGAGAGTTGATACCACTGAAGGAGGTGAGGGAGTTCAAGCCAGCCCAGTTCAGCAAGTGAGAGAGAGTGGTGACTACGGTAGGATGCCCCTGTGGCGAATTTGGCGATTTTGTTGTAGCAGGTCTCTAGCTTGTTTAGATCACATTGCCTTAGGTTGGTATATATTGGAGAGGCATAAAGTAGGGTGGAGATAAGGTGGGAATTTGCTATTGAAATCTTTGCTGCTTTGGTGAGGAATTGCTTATTTCTGTATAATGATCCTAGTTTTTTGTGGACTTTTTTTATGGTCATGGATATGTGAATGTCAAATTTTAGTTTATTGTTTATTTCCACTCCTAGCAATTTGGTGTGTTCAGGTGGATGTATAGTGGTGTTGTCTTTTGCTGTGATGTTAAAGTGAGAGTTGTTTTGAGTATGTTTGATGGGTTGGAAGATGAGTAGTTTAGTTTTGTTTGGGTTGAGTATTAATTGGGCATCGGATAACCATGCTTCAACAGAGGAAAAGGCTTCCTGTGTGACTTTTTGCAGTTTGGGTAGGGACTGGGCTGAGCAGATGATGGTCGAGTCATCTGCGTATTGCATGAGTGTGCCATGTGTGGTGGCAGAGGCTAGATTATTGGTGTAAACTGAGAAGAGTAGGGGTCCAAGGATGGATCCTTGGGGAACTCCTATGGAGACAGGTAGTTGGGGAGATATGTCATTCTGCCATACAACGGATTGTTGGCGGTCAGACAGGTAACTCTGAAACCAGTTGGTGACTGATTGTGAGAAGGATAGGTTATTGAGGACAGAGATAAGTTGTTTGTGTGGGACCATGTCAAATGCTTTAGATAGGTCTAGGAAAGTAGCAGAGGAGAGATAGCCATTGTTTTTATGCTGAAGGATAGTGTTAGTAAAGGAGAGTAAGGCAGTGGTGGTGCTATGGTTTGGTCGGAAACCATGCTGAGTACTGGAAAGGAGGTTGTTAGTAAGTAGGTAGTCTGAGACCTGAGAGTGTATGCATCTCTCTAGTATTTTGGAGAGTGGAGAGAGAATAGCTATGGGGAGGTAATTGGTTAGTTGTGCGGATGATCCGCCTTTGTGGAGGAGAATTATATGTGATACTTTCCACAGCGTGGGAACGTAACTTTCTGACAGAGATTGGTTAATCAAGATGGATACTGGGTAGGCCAGAGCATCAGCTGCGATTTGTAGGTATTCACTTGGGAGGTTGTCTGCTACTAATTTGGTGGGTTTAAGTTTAGTTAAGAGTTTTTTTATGTTGGAGGTAGGTACAGGAGAAAAAGAGAAGGCAGTGGGGAGATTACTAGTTGAAGGTATGGGTTGGAGGGGAGGGGGGTTGTGTTGTTTAGCTAGTGATAGTATGGTTTGGGTGAAGTGTGTGTTGAATGAGGTAGCAATATTTTCTGAGGAGTGAGGGATGTTAGGAGGAGGGGTACTGACTTTACCTGGGTGGAGGATGGAGTTTATAGAGGACCAGAATTGTTTGGGGCTGTGTTGTGAGGAGTCTAGGGCAGACTGGTAGTATTGGAATTTGTCCTGTTTTATTAGCTTTTTGACTCTATTTCGTAGTTCTAGGAATTTCTGTCTAGCTGAGGGGGTTTTGGTTTTGCGTCATTGCTCCCAGGCTTTATTCCCGTTTTTCATTTCTGACTTAGTGGCTTTCTGTAGCCATGGGTAGGGTTGTGCTTTGGTTCTGGAAAATCTTATGGGGGCATGGTAATTAAGGATGTTCAGGAAGGTAGTATTAAAAAATTCAACTGCATCATCTAGACTGAGGTTTTTTTTAGAGGATGCCAGTTGCATTCTTTGAGGGATGAGATGAATGTGAGTGGGTTAAAGTTTAGTTTTTTACGTATTTGACGGTAGATGACAAGTTTAGCTTGGTATAGGTATTTTTTGAGTAGGAGTGTTGGGGAGTGATCACTGAGGCTATCTGATAAGCAGCCTGTTATATATGACTGGGGACTCTTACTGACTAGTATCCAATCCAGGGTAGTGTGCTTGCTGGAGTTTTTATTTATCCTGGTTGGTGACTGGACTAGTTGGGTGAAGCCATGAAGGTGTACATGATGGGTTGGATTGTTGCCAGAACAGGATTGCCAGTCAATATTGAAATCATCTAAGATGATAGTTTTTTGGGGGAGATGGTGGTTTTTTTGGGGCAAAATCCATGGTGGGCCCTGCGAAGAAGTCAAAATTGCAGAAGATACCTCCAATTCAAAGCTGGTACAATGCACTACCAATTCTCTGCACTGCCCTTTGGCTTATCTACTGCACCCAGGGTCTTCACAAAGTGCCTGGCACCAGTAATTGCATTTTGCAGATAAAAAGGTATTCAAATATATCCATACCTGGACGACTGCCTCATTCAAGCAGAGACAAAGGACATTCTTCTACAGCATCTGGCGTTTGTGAAAATGTTGCTAATTTCTCTAGGGTACACAGTAAATGAAAAGAAGTCAAAACTAGTGCCCTCACAACAGATTACATTCCTGGGTGCCAGCTTAAATACAACGGCCCAGATGGCTTACCTCACGCCAGACAAACAAGTGCAACTAACGCAATATTTTCAACTACTGGCAAAGACGTCACATCTCCTTGCAAGAAAAATTCTGCAGGCGCAGGGATTCATGGCATCCTGCATACTGCTAATACCATATGCCAGACTGCATATGAGGAAATTACAATGGTACCTAAAAAGTGTTTGGACTCAACATTATCACAGCCTAGAAGCAGTAATTCCAGTAATCCCCTGCCGACAACAGGAGTTTCGATGGTGGGCACAGGCATGTCACCTAAACAAGGGTCAGCCTTTTACCCAACCCACAGCCAGGCAAACTCTCACAACAGATGCTTCAGATTACGCCTGGGGAGCACACATGGCAGGAAAATGCATTCAGGGCAAGTGGACCAGAGACCAGATGCATCTTCACATCAATCAAAAAGAGATGCTGGCTGTTCAAAATGCCCTAACAGCTTTCAAGGACCTTCTACATCCAGGACAACTATTACTAAAGACAGACAACACCACAGTAATGTGGTACATAAACAAACAAGGGGCACTCATTCTTATCCCCTATGCAGGCAAGCCATGACCTTGTGGAACACAGCTCTAACGTACCAAGTTCACCTGCAAGCACAAATCCTGCCAGGAAAGGAAAATACTCTGGCAGACGACCTAAGCAGAAATATCATGGACCCTCACGAATGGAAATTGAATCCACAAATCTTCAGCATGATAACACAAAAATAGGGATGCCCAGACATAGATCTTTTTGCCTCCCCTCTGAATTGCCAACTACAAAACTTCTGCACAGGGACTTATCACAAACAAGCATGGAAAGTGGATGCTCTTCTGTTCAGCTGGAAAAACCTAAAAGTCTATGTCTTCCCACCACTGCCTCTCCTTTCAAAGGTACTCCTAAAAGCCAGACAAGAAAAACCACAGATGATCCTGATTGCTCCAGACTGGCCACGCCAGCACTGGTACCCTATCTTAAGGAACTTGGCGCAGGGCCCACCATGGATTTTGCCCCAAATTCCACACCTTCTGACTCAAAAAAACAATCAGATCCTGCACGGTCAGCTCAAAACCCTTAACCTGGCTGCATGGGAGATACTTTAGTCAAACAGGCAGCACCTCTATCTAAAGCTGTTATGGATGTTATTTTGGAGGCCAGGAGGCCTAGCACCAGGAAAGCTTACTTAGAAAAATGGAAGAGATTCTGCACCTGGAACCAGGCTCACAGCCTTGACCCTCTTGTTCCAGACATTCCTCAGATTTTACAATACTTGACTGAGATGCTGGACAGAGGCCTATCATTTTCATCAATTAAGATGCACGCCTCTGCCATTTCTGCACATTACAACATGGATCCTCCTTTATTCTCTCATCCCTTGCTAAAGCAGTACCTCAGAGGGGCTAAAAACATAAGACTGCCCCGGAGTGCACCAACACCAACTTGGGACCTCAGTTTCGTTTTGGAAAAACTGACCCTACCACCTTTTGAGCCAGCCAATACAGCCGATCTAAAATTTTATCATGGAAAACAGCTCTGCTCCTGTCAGTAACTTCAGCACGAAGAGTCTCAGAGCTGCAGGCATTAATGGCAGTGGAACCTTTCATAATTTTTCATCAGGACAGGGTATCTTTAAGGACAAACCCTACCTTCATGCCAAAGGTGGTATCTAGTGTGTCTCTTAACCAAACCATCCGTTTGCCTACTTTTTATCCAAACCCCCAAAATAAAGGGGAGAAACTTCTGCATTGGACATACACAGGCAGCTACGCTTCTACTTGGACAAAACAAAAGCTTTCAGGAAAACTGATCAACTGTTTGTAGCATATGCTGCAGGATCACAAGGCAAGGCTATCTCAAAGCAGACTATATCCAAATGGATAGGACACTGTATTCGGTAGTGCTACACACAGCATGGAAAATCAGTCCCTAATAACATTAGGCCTCATTCCACCAAGGCAACAGCCACTTCAACAGCCTTTCTCAGAGGAGTACCTACGAAGGAAATTCTGGAGGCTGCAACTTGGAGTTCAGTGCACACCTTCACCAAGCATTGCCACCCGTCTCTTTACTCTAGATCCAGAGCAGGATTTGCCACTGCAGTTCTGCAGGGCCTCTTTGCCGATCCTAACTCTTTATAGACCAGCCACCCAAACTTAGCTTTGGGATTCAACCCAAGTATGATGACTGTAGCAGTGTAACACGATGAACATAGCACAATTTTGTACCTACCATAAATGTAGATGTTCGAGTGTTCACACTGCTGCAGTCCAGGTTACCCTCCCTCCATCCCCTCTAAACTAGCTGGACTTATCTATACCCCTCTATCCTATACAACGTTTGGGGTGTATTTGCTGGTAACGGAAGGTATTGTTTTTTATTTTTATATGTATATTTCTGATTAGCAATATGTATTGCCTACCCACTTGGGGGCACCTGACATCTGGGGCAAGAAAAACTGAAGAAAATGTCGTCGGATGCATATTATATACCCCTGGTGCACTGATATCAGGGAAGAAGCGACAGCAACTGACGCCGGACCAAGACTTTGGAAATCTGGCCGACTGCGGGACCGCCTGACGGCAGGATAACACAAGTGTGATGACTGCAGCGGTGTGAACACTCGAACATCTACATTTATGGTAGGTACAAAACTGTACTTTCTCTGCCTTGCTTTTGTATTTTCCCAAGTACAAATAATACTGCAGCACTGATAAGGAAGGACATAGTACAGTTGGTAAGATATTACCATTACAGTAGATCTTCTACTTCTCCCTGTTGCAGTATTCACTCTCTCCCTCTTAAAATCATAGTACAAAAATCTTATTCACTGTAAAGAATAAGCTAGTGCATAATAATACAAATTAGTTTCAGAAGATAGAAAGGAAAAGATAGGACAGATGAACAGATGCCGTACAAGAAGAAAAATCTACAAGTGAGGGATTCAAAGAAAAGGGTGATATGGAAGAGCATATGGTCCAGGCAAAGGTAGATACGATGCAGAAAAAGAGTTATAGATAGTGATTACAGATATATAAGTTCGTTTTACAAATAGTAGTGTGAGGGGAAGAGATAGGTAGAGGAGGGAGTAGGGAGAACAGGATCAGATTTCTAGGGACTATAAACTAGAAGGGAATAGAGAGCAGTAAAAGAAAATTAGCTAGTATAAATGAAGTTGTTACTGGAGAGAGTAAATAGAAGGGTGTAAACAACACTCGAAGAGAATAGTAAGGTAAACAGGAAGTAAGGGTACATAATATTGTAGAGGTAACAGAATCACGGCCAGCCTTAGGCATAGGCGAACTAGGCGACTGCCTAGGGCGCCGTACAGCCGGCCTCATAAAGGGCAGAATTTTATGTATTTATTTAAATTACTGTACTTTTGTTATGCAATTTTCTCTGCGCCTTGTCTCTGAGGGAAGGGCGCCGAGAAGATCGCAAAATAACAAAACCATAGGGCGAAAGGAAGGGGAAAGTGCCCATCCACTTTTATAGCTTCAGGTTGGCCAGGAGACTGGCTTCAGCAAATAAAAAAAAAAAAAAAAACTGTGCATGCACGATGACGTCAACTTCTGTAGACCGTCTGTGTTTGCTCTTCGCACAGCAGCACTGTTTTCTTCCCTAGCTGACCGGCTCCTCCTCCAGGTAAAAAATATAAACTTATGTACATGCAAGAGAAACAGCAGGATCTTTATTTATGCAGGCATAGTCTACTTTTTACTGTTTTAAATTTAGAGAAAAACATCAGCTTCTTTATTTACTTAAGTCTTGTTTGGCTAAACTTATACGTGCATGTGCGTGCGAGAGAAACCGCTTCTTTCCTTATGCAGTTAGGGAGAAACGGCAGCTTCTTAAACTGTAACTGTTTGAAATTTAGAGAGAAAGTATTTACTTAAGTTTGGCTAAATGCAGTTAGAGAGAAATGGCAGCTTCTTTCCTGTTAGCTTGAGTTGTGAAACGGCAGGCAGGAGAAACCTTTTTATAGTTGTTTAACTTTACTGCATTTCACATTTAGAGAAACGGCAGCTTATTCAAGTGATTTGTATTGCATTTAGGGAAACGGCAGCTTATTCAAGTGATTTATACTGCATTTAAGAAACAGCAGCTTATTCAAGTGATTTGTACTGCATTTAGAGAAACAGCAGCTCATTCAAGTGATTTGTACTGCATTTAGAGAAACGGGCAGCTTATTCAAGTGGTCTGTACTTCTTTCCTGTTAGCTTTTCACATTTAGAGAAACGGCAGCTTATTCAAGTGATTTATACTGCATTTAGAGAAACAGCAGCTTATTCAAGTGATTTGTACTGCATTTAGAGAATGTGTGTGTGTGTGTGTGTGTGTGTGTGTGTGTGTGTGTGTGTGTGTGTGTGTGTGTGTGTGTGTGTGTGTGTGAATGCCCCACTTAGCTCTAACTGCTGGTTAGAGTCACACAGACTCAAACCCTGTACCTTAGGCAAGAGCCTTAATTCTCTACCCATACCACCACCACTTGTGATTCAAGGTGGAATGTTTGGCTCATACTTTTGGTATGTTCCTCTTAAAATTTGTGGTTTTCTGACAAATCAGTGAGAACTGAATTCACTAAATAATGATAGACATTTAAGTTTCAGTCTTCCTATCTTTCAGGAAATGCATGGTAACACAAAACATTTTATTCTAGCAACGTTTCTAAGATTATACAGGCAATGTTTAAAATGTGTCCTTGGTTTTAGGCTTTTGCCCCCCCCCCCCCAAGTACATTTTGTCTTTTTCCAGATTTCTTGTGCTGTATAGTTCTTCAATGGAAGAAAAGTTTAGTGCTGCTTACACCAAGACTGCTTGTGCTGTTAGTAGCACAACAGGTAGAATATTTCCTTTTGGTGCAGAAGGCTGTGGGTTCTACTCCTACAGTAGGTATATGGATTGCGGATAACGCTACTGTGTTGTACTTTTAAAGGGGGTGGATGCTGCAGTCTTGAGAATGTCCTCTTTGGTGGAGATACCTAGTAACTATAAACCTGTCATCAGTTTGTTATCCATTCCATTCCCTATTGCAGTATTACTAGCTTATTTTTTTAATGTAACATCGGCAATTTATTCCTCAAGGGCAACAGGCAATCTATATGTAGATGAAACAATGAAATAATAAGTTGTTTTCTAGCAACAACCTCCTCATTATTTACAGATCTTACAGATCTCTCTAAATGTGGAATTATTTAGGTGACTTACTTCTGCAGAGATTGTGCGTATTTACTGATACTAGTGGATTGTAGAAGTTTGAGTAGAGTTTTATGATGGAAATGTGCTGAATTGGGAAGTTTTGTCATTATTGGTTCATGCATTTTGTTTCATTTCTTACTGGAAAATGTTCAAAACAATAAATTTAAAATGCTGTCTAACAAGTGTGCTGTACTATACAAGGAATTAATTTAATACAATCAGGAAGGTATATCAAAGAGCAAGTGTATGTTTCATGTGCAAGGGGCCTATCATTTGAAAACAGCCCAAAGGTAATCTTTAGTTGCCACTGTGCCACTGGCCAGATACATTTTCTTTGAATGTAGGTTTCACTGCTGTTTCAATTAATGTGAGTTTCGAGGGCAGAGAAGTTTTAATGCTAAGTCTGTTTTCATTGTGAGACTGTATTGCTTTGTTTAGCAGATGTCTTTTAGTGGTTGTGCTATAAAATGTAAAATAAAGGTTTTAAATGAAATCAAAATAATCATTGTAGAAGTAAAGCAGTATGCACATTAGTGTTTATGGTAAATGGGGCGAAATAGCCAAGTAATGGGACATTGGAATGGCTGCAGGGGGCCTCTGGGGCCATATTTTGGTTGTCTGTTCTTCAGTTTGCTTTTGAAAGTTGGTATCCCACAATTCCATTGTAGTGGGTGGGGGTTACATAATTATGTATGCAAATGGTATGTTAATTAGCGTTAGATTAGTACCTATTCTCATGAGCCTTTGTCCTGATTTTTGATGTTTCCAGGTTGAGAGGTATGAGTGTGAGTCTATGTGTAAGTTAAGCCATTCGTTTCTGTATGTGAGGGAAAGTGTGTCTATGTGTATATGTGTTTGTATGTAATTTAAATTAGTTGTTCTGTTACTATGAGTGTGTGTGTTGTTGTGTGAGAGAGTATATGTGTGTTAATTTGTGGGAACTGTGTGCTTGTGTTTTTGCTTTTTGCTGAGACCTGTGGAGATGGAAGACACTGGCATCAGGATCGTGAACATTTATTGTTTAGCGATGTCTAGAAAAAAAATCCGGGAGATATTTTAAAATCTCTCTCGAGCTTTTCCGGTCTTTGTGTGTGATACAAAGATGAAGGTGATCCTCAGGTTAACATGGTAATGTCAGTGTCTCATCTGATGGGCATGCCATGTGGCTGTTAGAAGGTTTGCTTGGCTAAGAGACAGGGCAGATATTTAGGCATGAGTTCAAAAGGAATTGCTCTGGAGGTGATGATGATGGTAATCTGTTTCTACTCTTCAGGTAAAAGTTGTCTAGGTGAGTTTTGTGTGCTGATTTAATGAGAGTTGTTTTCCTAGCCATCTATATTGTTTCCTATTGTTTGTTTTCCTGATGCCTGGCCCTGGATTTGAGAGTCCTTCGATGACTTTATCAATGACATACATTGTATGTGCACTTTACACTTTCTTTTTATGGCACTGAGGCACTTATTTTTATTTAGATCTGGGCTATGAAAACAATGAATTTCACTCTAGCAAGAAGGATTACATGAAATTTATTTTATGACCAGAATTAAAAAAAAAATGATAGCACATCTGCTTAACAAAAAATAATATGTTTAAAACTGAAGAGAGTGGACCACAAGTGACTAAGCCTGTAATAGTAGACAAATCAGTGCTAGAGCTACATATGTAAGCAATTCACTTGCAGAGGTAGTATGAATACTGTAAAGACTTGGGTAGTACTGTGACAGGTCACATGACTTAGGCTGATTAGTCTACATATAGCACATTCACAATGATGCAGTTCCATACATACATTGTCATACCATTCCAGACACAGCCGAGACCCCAAACAATGTCTAAACAGCAAACTCTCTGCTATGTTTGCATTAAAAATGGAAAGGAATTGGGTGAATAGGACTGTAGAAAGCGGGAAAAAGTAAGCAGAGGAACATACAGAAGGACAATGAGAAGGAAAGAGTGATATGCAGTAGGGGAGGAGATGAATTTTCTTGTGGGACAGGTGCCCTTTTATAAGAAAAATAGAGAGGGTAAGTAGCATGAGGGTGGTGTGGGTAGGAAAAAGGATATAGTGATGGCAGCAGCAGCAGACAAACTGATGCAAAAGGGCAGCAGGCACTGAATTTATAGATAAAACATTAAAATGTAAAGTTGTTCATCAGTAGCAACCTCTTTATTACTTACAGATTTCTTTAATGTAGAATTATTCAGATGGTTTTACTTCTGCAGAGATTGTGTGTATCGAGTGATATTGGTGGATTGTAATTACAGAAGTTTTGAGTGGCCTTTTATGGTTGAAATTTTCTGAAATGGGTAGTTAATTGGTTCATACATTTTGTTTCATTGCTTTTTAAAAGAATGTTTAAAACTACAAATTTAAAACCCATTCTAACAAGTGGTGCTGTATTATACAAGGGATATAATTTACAGTCAGGAAGATGAATCAAAAAACAAATACGTGTATGCGTGGCCCTAAAAAATGTGTGCAAGCTGTCTGTTTTGAAAACAGCCCAAAGGTAAACTTAATCCTCCACTGGTCAGATGCATTTTCTATGAATCTGGGGTTTCGTGCTATTTTAATGAAAGTGAGTTTTGACATTTCAATGAGTATGAGTTTCAAGGGCAGAGAAGTTTACAGCCCATGCTAAATCTGTATTCATTGTGAGACTGTATTGTTTGTTTAGCAAATGGCTACCTGTGTTTGTGTTATTTTATTTCAATATCTGTAAACATTGTGGAAGTAAATAAGAAAACAATATGCATACTGATAGATTTGAACAATGTGTATGGTAACTGGTGAGAAATAGCCAAGTAATGGAACACTGGAATGGCTGGGGAGGGGGCTGCTGTTGGAGGATGGCGGTTGCTGCAAGAGGGGTTGCTCGGGGGGGGGCAGTCTATTACCCTGCTAGGGCCCTATTTGACTATGATCCAGTTCTGGTATTTAAAGTAGGAAATAAGTACACAAAGGTAGTTGCAGTTTAACTACATTACAATGTATCTTTTTCTTATCCATTTAAATGATTTAAGGAAATTACTGGAGTGGCTTTCTTGGGGAGTGACTTACCTGTGGGTGTGGCTCAAATAGGGTTGTTTTGTGAGTATGTTGTGGGTAGGGCGTAAGGGGGCTCCAGAGCACTACTTCGCCTAGGGTGCCATTTCAGCTAAGGCCAGCTCTGAACAGAATTAACAGAGAGGAAAGTAAGGGAGGGAACATAAAGTTAGATCATATGGCATTACATTACATCACATTACATTAGAGTTTCATACACTGGACTGAGCAGTGGTAAAGTACAAATTCATAGTAAATAGCAAAACAGAACTGGGATGACTAGAGCTCCCCCACCTCCTTCAGTGGTATCAACTTGCACTCGCCAACAAACTAATAAACCAACCACTAAAAGTCCCATCTCTCCAGAATCTACTCCAACCCTACATAACCACGAGACTACTAAGATCCAGCCACAAAAACCTCCTGCAGGCCACAAGAGCCAGTAACTCTGCTGGAGAAGCATTATTCTCCTGCACTATAGCCAAACTCTGGAACTCCCTCCCATCCTCAATTACCTCTGTAACTTCTTGCACCCACTTCAAATCCTTACTAAAATCACACTTAAAAACTTGCCAGATATGCCCCTGCAACCCCCACTCTAATACCATCCACTCCACCCACCCACTACCTCTCTCAGTCCCCTATCAACAACCTACTTTTAATAAGCTTGGCTACTCATGTTCTCAGCTACCTACCACATAGTACTAACTTCTTGTAGCAACAACTGTTAATGGCTATGTACCTCAAAAACAGATTGTATCAATTGTTCACTGATGAATCTCAACTACATTTGTGACCATGTTTAGTATATGTCACCATATTTTAAAATTGTACTATGTTCTACAGCTGTTTTACATCTATGTTTTATTCTTGTCTTATGTCCTCAGCTGGACTAATGTATATATTTTAAATGTTATGTTTTTTAACTGTATAATGTAAGTAATACTTAATGTGGAGTTTTTCTCCCCGGGCCTCCACTGAAAACGGACCTGTGTCCAGTCGGACTCTCCTGGTCAACACATGTAAATAAATAATAAAATAAATAAAACAAGTTGATATCAGTAAATTATTAGCCTTTTCCAAGACAGTCAAAATGCATAAGCTGTAGCTAAGATATGACCAGAATAGGACTACTTACAGTAACCTAAATATATTCATTGCTGCAGTATTAGAAAATGCACTGGACAACGCAGTGGTGCAGCGGTACCATTGTTGCCTCACCGCAATAGGTTATTTGGTTCGATTCTTGGCTGGAGTGCCTTCTGTTTGGAGTCTGCATGTCTTCCCTGCGTTCATGTGGCTTTCTTCTGGATGCTCCGGTTTCCTCCCACGTTACAAAGACATGCATCTGGAAAGTTTTTCCTTGGGTCTCCTCAGAAAACTGGCTTTGTTCCAAGTCAGAATTTCCCGGTTAACAAATGTTAAATAAATAAAAAATAAATAAATTAGATGCTAAGGTCTGTGTAAGTGGAAACCTAATTTTGTTCAAAGGAATATAACAGAAGGAATAAACAGTAGTTAGTACAAGTGTAAACCTGTGATATGGCTTCCCATTGAAGAGATGGTAAGCAGGCTTCGTGGTTTGCATATACTCACAGCACAAATGGGGTACATTTGAAGACAGTGAATAGAAAATATTTAGCTTGTAGAAGTGATGCTGTGGAAAAGCTGTCATATTCCCTGGTTTTAGTGTACCTCTGTATCATACCTCATGGTGATACAGCATTCAGAGATGACACCTAGCATGAATAGCTGAAGATTATATTACTTCCTTAAGCAAATCAGTGACATTTCTTGATTTTTTTTTAAAACAGTACTCGGATTTGTCCATGCCTTTTGTAAAGGAAACAGCAGGCAAATCAAGCTACCTTGACATGCAGTGAAAGTTTTGAACATGTTCCAACCGACAGTAATGAAATGAGTAGGAGAGGAGTCATATCAATGAAATCGAAGCTTTGTTACATTTCCAACACTTGATACTGTCTGCTCATCTTCTTGCAGTGGGGGTGCTAAAGCCTACTGACCACACAAGAGAGAGTAAGGACATAGCCCGAAACAATGAACAAAGGGAACCAAACACTAGTTTCATTCTTATGTACTGCGTGTATGTCAGGCTAGTTCAGGACTACTGTTTGCATTAAAGCAGTTCCAGGCCTGTCAGCTCAGAACTAAGGGTCTAATTGTTTTTCTCTCTCACCCACTCTGTTGGAGTTGTGTTCTTAAACCCAGTGTATCTGCTTTTGCCACTTATGAAAATTTGAAACATAATTCTCTCCCTCTTCCTGTTATTGGCTGTTGACAGTAAGCAGATAAGTATTATTTTGCAAAGTTTCTGCCCTTAAATTATCTACCATGCTAAAAGACCTTTGAAGAAATTACTTAATATTGAGTGTACTAATACTGCTTCAGTGATTTTAGCATTAAATTAGTGAGCTTTTGCTACAATTAGTTTACTGGTTCCGTATGCTAACAGAAGAAGACTTCCAGGTTAGTTGTTTTGTATTAAACTTTAAATACACAATAGCATATCCACCCTAACATTATCCTAAACAAACCAAACTGCAAGCAGTTATAGTTACCCTTGCCCCCAGAGTCATTCCTGTTAGAATCATAGAGCAGTATTTCCCCACAAATTCTCTAGCCAACCTGATTGAGATGGGTATCTTGAGACAGTGTAAGAATTGTCTCATGCAGTCTAACTATCCTGTATTACTCAAAGAGCATAAGACAGTATGTGAGAGATGTACATGTATGATGTTCTTGAAGGTAAAAATCTCACACACAGTAAACTCAGGCACCAAAACTGTAACCATACACCACACGTCACACCTCACCAAGTCCATTACAATATACATAATACATTATATGCGGAAGGTCTAAAGATACCTTGTCTACACCTGAAAGTGCACAAAAAAAACAACACAGGCACAAAGTACACTCAGCAAATTAAGCCTACTTCATCTCATAACACAAGGAGGACTAAAGCATTGGATGCTGAGCTCATAAGGCAGGCATCGACCCACCCACAAATTCTTCTTCTTAGAATTGATTCCACTGGAAGATGTATAGATGTACCTTTTACCAGGCTGAGCAAGGAAGGATTGATGGTTAGTTGTTTGTCCTGTGCCAGGAGCTATCAATTCATGCACACAGTCAAGCCCTTAAACAGTAAGTACCAGTATGACTCTGTTTATTGTAGTTCATGCCGATGTCAATGACAAGATGTACCTTCATGAGCTATATGAAGAGAGGCATGCTGGAGCTCTCAGACTGTGTGTGCAGGACATGTATGAGCCAAGCATTGAGCAGCATTCTACTTTCTCTAAGTGTGATATCGCAATATGAGCAAAAAATAATTGACTTCAATAATTGGCTTAGTTTTTTGTGTCATTTGAAGATGGAACACTATTTTGTTAGCCTAGGAGAATATGTTTGACAGAACATACTATTTTATCAGGGATGGCCTGCATCTGTGCCCTTTAGGGTTTTGATTGTTGGCAAAGGCACAGTCCACCCCCATAGTGACTTTTTTACTCAATGCCAACCTGATAAACCTACCAATGTAATGAAACAAGCAAAAGAAAATATGAAGGTGTTAATGATCACTGCTAGGAGTCTGAACAAACTCCACTCCGTACAAGCTCTTCTAACCCTGGAGGAGGTTGATGTCTGTTTAGTAAGTGAGACATGGTTTAAAATTGTGGAAAGTACTCTGGCTTTGTAGGGTATGACACCTTTTACACATTTTGCTACTGAGCAGAGAGGAGAAAAGTTGGAGATGTCTCAAACTTCTTCCAGAAGACACTTACATCAAGGCCAGTAAAACATCATGATGTACTAGAGCTTCATCATGTCCAAATAACCATCAGAAAGGTCTTGTACCATATATTAGCTAGCTACAGAACTCTCTCTCTATGACCCAAGAGAGCCACAATGCCTGTCTACAGGAACTAGAGTCACTCAGCTTTAAATCCATTTTCATATGTGATCTAAACTGTTCAACTACAGACTGGGAAACCTACACCACCACCACTAGTACACATGGAGATTCCTAGACTCTGTCAGTACAAACACCCTGGGACAGTTAGTCAAATTACCCATATCTTGGATTTTGTTCTTATTAATATGGGCACATCTTGCACCACCCCTTGCATATCTTCATTACTTGTTATGTCTGAACATAAAGCCATCTCCTTTGAAATAACATTGAAATCAGAGATCCCTTCCACCCAAAGTACATTTTGAAATTCCTCTAAGAAAACTACATATTCCTAGTGATACATTGGCAAGCTTCAAATCCTCACCAAACCCAGTTAACTCCACCAAATATGCACAGACATATACCACCACACTATACTAGCATATAAACAGCTGCATAGATGCAGTTGTACCCTATATGAATAAGTGCAGGGCAAACCCCAGAAACAAACCCAAATGGTGGAATCATAATGTTAACAAGCTTTACAATAAAAGGAAGAGAATTTTGGCTAAAAGTGAGAAGAATAATTCCCAGGATAATAGAACTCTCATCACTCATCATCATCTTTCGGCTTTTCCCATTAGGGGTCGCCACAGCGGATCATCTCTTTCCATTTCTTCCTATCCTCTGCATCTTTCTCTGTCACACCAACCGCCTGCATGTCCTCTCTCACCACGTCCATAAACCTTATGTTAGGCCTTCCTCTTTTCCTCTTACCTGGCAGCTCCATCCTTAGCATCTTTTTCCCAATATACCCATCATCCCTCCTCAGCACATGTCCAAATCAACGCAATCTCGTCTCCAAACTGTCCAACATGAGCTGACCCTCTAATATACTGATTCGTAATCCTATCCATCCTAGTCACACCAAGTGCAAATCTTAACATCTTTAACTCTGCCACATCCAGTTCTGACTCCTGCCTTTTTGTCAGTGCCACTGTCTACAACCCGTATAACATAGCTGGTCTCACTACTGTCTTGTAGACCTTCCCTTTCACTCTTACTGGTACCCGTCTGTCACAAATCACTCCTGACACTCTTCTCCAACCATTCCACCCTGCCTGCACTCTCTTCTTCACCTCTCTTCCACATTCACCATTACTCTGAACTGTTGATCCCAAGTACTTAAACTCATCCACCTTTACCAACTCTACTCCCTGCATCCTCACCATTCCTCTACCCTCCCTCTCATTTACACACATATATTCTGTCTTAGCCCTGCTGACCTTCATTGCTCTGCTCTCTAGAGCATATCTCCACCTCTCCAGAGTCTCCTCAACCTGATTCCTACTCTCACTGCAGATCACAATGTCATCTGCAAACATCATAGTCCACGGGGCCTCCTGTCTGATCTCATCTGTCAATCTGTCCATCACCACTGCAAATAAGAAAGGACTCAGAGCTGATCCTTGATGTAATCCCACCTCCACCTTAAACGGATCTGTCACTCCCACTGCAGTCCTCACCACTGTCACACTACCCTCGTACATATCCTGTACCACTCTTACATACTTCTCTGCCACTCCCGACTTCCTCATACAATACCACAACTCTTCTCTAGGCACCCTGTCATATGCTTTCTCCAAGTCTACAAAGACACAATGCAACTCCTTCCGACCTTCTCTGTATTTCTCCAATAACACTCTCAGAGCAAACATCGCATCTGTAGTGCTCTTTCCTGGCATGAACTCTCATCACTAAAATAAACAAATAACACAGGAGCTTAATAAAATCCACCAAAGCCAAGTTTGAGGCTAAAATAGCTACCCAAGCCAAAGATAATCACAAGGCCTGTTACAGTTACTTATTTTATTTGTATTTATTTATTTATTTAACATTTGTTAACCGGGAAAGTCCAACTTGGAACAAAGCCAATTTTCAGCGGTGGCCTGGGGAGAAAGGCTCCACATGCATGTCTTTGTAACATGGGAGGAAACCGGAGCACCTGGAGGAAACCCACACGAATGCAGGGAGGACATGCAGACTCTACACAGAAGGCACCCCAGCCTAGAATTGAACCAGAGAACCTCTTGCTGTGAGGCGACAACGCTACCGCTGTACCACTGTGCCGTCCCAGTTCATTAACTCAGAAATACAATGCAACAATGTGCTGAGCTGATTGTGAATGTTGTTATTTACACTTAAGCTGAAGAGATAGTGAACCTACTGCTCAGTAAATTTAGTTATAACTCTACCCCCCCCCCCATCTGTCCCTCAAGATCTATCTGAAACTGGCTTGCCTCCAGCTATCACGCAGAGTCCTAAAAGTGCTGTCAGCTAAAGCTACTACATTGATGAGTACTGAGAGTATCCTTGAATGCATGTTAAATAACATGAAGCATGATTTAGCCATAGTGTTCAACCTTAGCCTCCATACAGGTTTTATACGTAGTGACTGGAGGACAGATACAGTTATTCCCCTGCATAAAGGATGATCTTTTCACAGGTCCAGGAAATTACAGGTCCATAAGTCTGACCAGCCTTGTATACAGAGCTATGTAAAGATTTATCATGGAACTAATGAATAAGGACATAGGGAACCTCAAAACACTGGACCTATTTCATTCTGGATTCTTCAAGAGTAGATCAGACTTAGTCAACCTGGTGAACGTTTTTGAAAAGTTCACCAAAATAATGAATGAAAGCAAAATGATACACACGACATACCTCAACCTAGCCAAAGTTTTTGTCACAATTTCCCACTTGAGCATAATAGAAAAGCTAAATAAAATGGGAATAAACCCCTTTGTCACATGCTGGATTGCTAACTGACTCACATATAGGACACAGGAAATCAAAACAAATGAAGTTACCTCCACAAAGAGACCAGTCACCAGTGGAGTTCCTCAAGATTCTCTGCTGGGACCTCTCCTATTTGGCATTTATTTCTCTGAAGTAAGAGTAAAATACCAAACGACTCTGGCTGAGTAAGTGTTCTGATGATTACAAGCTAGGAGTCATTGAATCCCCAAATGACTTAGCCACCCTGCAGGAGGGTTTGTGCCAAATAACTGGTGCAAAAATCATGGACTAAAACTCATTTGCAAAAAATGCATTACTGTATCCTTTAAGAAGTCATGTACCCCAGAGAACAACAACATTGGTAATACACCCGTAAGAATTAGCCCAGTTATTTGGGATTTGGAAATTTATATTGACAGTGAACTAACTTTTGACCAATGTGTCCATTGCTGTAAGAACATTCCTGTGTATTGCACAGCTTCTAAACTAAGGGATTGTGTCTAGATCTAGGTATGCCATTGTCCCCCTTTTCTCAGCCTTCATTTGGCCAGTAATTGAAAATAATGCCCGCTTGGCCTTTATCTGTCCAGTCATATGCAACAACTGAAATGCCCACAGGAATACCTTACTAAAAGGATACAAGGGCTAAACAACATGTCCTACATGAAATGATTCAAAGTCCTGTAACTATACTCAGTATCCTACAGACTGCTAAGAGGTGACCTGTGTCTAGCATACAAGGCATCCTCAAACCAAATATAGATGGATTTACTGCACATCAGCAAGTCTAATGGCATCAGAATTACTCTGTTTTGGGATCTAAACCTCTTTAGCAACATTAATAGAATGGTTTGTAGGGACAGGTGTATCTCACAGAGGATAACCAGTGCTCTGTAACAGACTCCTCATCCACATAAAGCAAAGTTCATCCCTGTCTACATTCAAGAGCAACTTAGATCTCTGGATGGATGGGAAACAGGAAATTTACCTCAGGACGCCCCCCCCCCCAACTACTAATCGACAGATGCTGGTCCCAAATGCTTATCCCATGCGTGGGTCCCTTCAAATTATCTATTCTGTTATTCCAGTTATTATCATTAGGGCTAATATGTAATTATTGACCGTGGGATGTGTAAGGCTAGTCTAAAACCAAATGGGATAAGTTAATTGGAGCATCAAAATGGAAATTTGCTAGGCTTAAAATGGCCCTCAAAGGCATCTAGCCTAGCACTTACCTATGGAGTATAAAAACCTGAATAAGAATGTTAAGTGAATGATATTCCCCTAAGTGACACAATAATCTGATTATGCTTAATAATAAATATTTAGCTAAAGTCAGATATGCTGTGAAAAAGGCTTTTAAAAGGAAGAATAAGAAGGAAATTATTATGCACAAAAGAAGTGTGTTTGTTGGCGTGGAGGCACTTTCCCAAAACATGGACTGGTTGAAAGCGTAGGAGTATGAAGGGAGATAAATGTGAAGTATGGCTTCTGCTGCTACCCTACCGAGATTGCAATTGATCAAGTTCAACTTCTCGAGATGAGCTCCCTGATCATTGTATTTTTCATAAGAATTGTCGGTGGTACAGTTTCTCTGTGTGCCTGCACAATGATTTCTTTTTTTCTTTTTCCATGATTGTGTGAGCATAGAGTTAGTATAAGTAAGTAAGGGGGAGGCTATGAAAGACCGTTCCCCGTGGGGGGAAGCAATGGATTTTATAATCTTAAACCACCATTGATCTGTTATTCAACGAGAAGTTAAGTGAAATTGTTTAGTATACTTCACAGGCAAGAGAATTTTGTATTAAATGGATGTGTATCCATTTCTTCTGCAGGATGTTCTGACCATTGCATAGAATGTAAATTGTAAAAGGTTTACTATAATGCTGCAAGCCTAGAAACTGGAATTTCTGTTTGATTATGTTTTTGGTGGAAGAAATAAATAAAGTCATGTGCTTCTGGGATACCACCAGAAAAAAGGACTCTGGGCATCTGTGTTATAATGGAATTAAAATGAACTATGTGCAAGGTATAAAAAGATATAAAAGAAATCTATTTTTCAGTTAGTATGCAAAATAGAAGTTACAAGTAATTTATTTTATTGTTTAATTATCCATGAATTTCATTTCAGTTGTTAAGTTAATTTATTAAGCACATTTGGACAGAGAAGTCATTGTGAGATCTGTCTGCATGAGCTGTAAAACATCTTTTGTTTAAACAGAGAAGCACAATTATTTACTTCTGGGTGGGCTGTAATCAGGATCATCAAAGCTGTAAAAGAGAAATGCCTGGAGAAACATGATATAATTCAACACCCATGAAAACCATGGTTACAAGTGATTGATTTCAGTTCATTACATGTAGTACACTACACCACAAAGTAATCCATACAGTTTTATGCTAAACAAATATTAAAATGCCACTTTTATCATGTAGGCATATTAATAAGATGTATGTAAGCATTGCTAGCTGTAGAGATCAGTATTTGTAAATCTGAATTATTGTTTGTGATGATTTGTCTATGTTGCCTTCCTAAAGCATGACATTTAATTTCCAGCACTGACCTGCATTTGCACATTTTCTTACCACATTGAACCTTAGTACTTCTGCATGTATTGAACAAGTGTTAACACTATGATCCACACAGGCCTAAACTGTCTATGCATGTGAATGTTATTCTTGCAAGTATCCCTGATGTTTATTAGTCAATGTCCTAATTCATGGAGTGGGCAAAATATACCATCTCCAAGTCTCCTATTCATGTGGGAGAGAATAGGACTCGAGCGAGAGGAAGTACATACCTCCATTTAACCTCTGCTGTGATGCCTCACTTGTTAGAGTGCTGTGTCATTCATATCTGCATAATTTGCTTATCAGTTTGCATAGGTGTCAGGGGCTCCTTCTGTCCTTTAGCACTATCTCCCACTTCAGATTGGGTTATGAGTTTTCTAGACAGAGTTGCTGCCTTTCAGTCATGTAACAGCTCTTCTTGGAAAGAAGAGAACTGTGAGTGTTTCAAGTTCAAATCTGATCACTGGCTATTTAATTAAGCTAAGCACATGATCTAACTCTGCATTGCTTTATATCAAACAGAAAATTATGACTAGTGACATACAAAGATGATTTAGAAGTCAAAAGTGTTACTTTTAATTTTAGAAATGTTGTACTGATTTAGGATGATACTGATGCCAAAACAAGAAAATATTTGCAACTATATCTCAACAATATATCAGCTCATTTACTTTCATTTTAATTTTGCTACAAATAATGTGTTATGGTCTAAAAGAGGAAAACTGCCCACAGATGCAGACAAGTTAAACTGTATATAGATGATTTCTTATGACTTTTTATAGGTTTTGACAAAGTATGTTGCATTAGCATGCCTTACATAAATACAGTAGCAGAGCAACATCCAGAATTATGATTACAGAAGCAGACAGCATATAGTTACTACCAAGCATGAAGAAAAAAAAAAGAGCCCCACATTACTGTATTATATTATCGTTTGTTAAATGCATAGACTAAAAGTAGTGTACTCTCTTAGAGTAAAAAGTTTGTTTCCTTCCAGCATGTATGGAGTCTGTAACAAATGAGACAATAGCCTGGAATGTGATATGGCTCCTGCAAGTCATGTAGAGAATGGAATTTTCTCATTTTTGAAATCAGAACCTTAAAAGGATCATTGGCCATTAGCTACACCATCAGATGGTGGTGTTTCAGAAAGATATCCTTTCCTACGAAATACCAGACCACCCTACCACTGACAAAGAAACTTATTTTCAGCCTTAAGTATTGCTGTATTACATGTCAGCAGCATACCTGTAGTTAAATTGTCTCACATTTTCATTCGAGAAGCTAAGATTCTAAATTATGTGGTACACAGAGGGGCTAACAATAGAGATTTATCTGAAAAACAGCCTTTTAGATAAACTCAGTTCATTTAAAAAAAAAAAACATGAAGACCTATTTGGATGTCGTGTAGAAAACCAGATTATACAGACCAGTCTTTTGGAATAGTTTAATCTAATATGGCACAAAAATGTCAGCCATGTAGAAAAGAAAATTGTCAGCTCTATCTAGTAATTGAAACACTTGTAACACATACTATTTTGGTTTTAAGTCATATTGTAGACAGATGCTAAGAAAAACTGAACACAACAGGCAATTTCATTCTAGTTCCATTAAGACTAAGACAAACCAGGCAGAAACCAGTGTATTAAAGTAAATAAATCCAAAGGGACAAGTAATACAGTTGGAAATTAGTCTTTGTGTGTTATGAGCCCCCAACTGCAAATAATTAGAAGAGGAACAGCAAAAATTATGTAGTGAAACACTAGGGTGGCAAAAATCTAGAACAGCAGTGAACTGAATAATGAATAGGAATGTAAAGGGCATAGAGTGTTTTCCGCTTAATAAAAGTTTTTTTATCAACTATACAGAGAAATGCAAACTTAATATGTTATTGCTAATGGTTTGTCAAACCTCCATGGATTTATTGTTTCTAACCCAACAATGTACTGATCCTGTCAGAGTTTATGAATCAACATTAAACATGTTTTTTTTGTGCAGGGGCGGTGTTGTACTCTCTTAAACACCCAAAGTTGGGGGCTTCACCCCACCCTCCACAGCCTAATCTCCAAAATTATTCACTCAGGTATCTTAGCACAAGGCTGATTTTTGAAAGTAAAACGTTTTCTCTTTCTCTAGGATTGTGCCACATCAGTAGTATAGTATTGTACATTGATAGTAGTAATGTATTTTCTGGTTCTCACAATGATATTTCACACAATGCCCTTCAATAACACTTAGCTCTCCTATGGCAATATTAAAATAGATGTGAAACCCTGCATAACAAGCAAAATATTGTTATATAAATCTCCACTGCAGTGCATCCCAGACAAGCAGTCTTAGTGTCGTCTGACTTCTTACAGTGTATCCTTTCAGATGTTTATCATTATTTCGTATGTTGCTTGATTAAGGAGTATTTTTATATGCCATAAGGAGCTATAACTATTCAGTGATAATACACTACAAAGAACTGTAACTGTAAATGAAGATATAGGTTGTTGTTGGTTGATAATGATTGGATGGGAAATAGGAAATTCACCCCAGGGATTACTTCTGTGGCTCTGCTCGTCAGGGGCAGAGGAAAATAATTTTCTTGGGTGGCGGAAGCCAGAGTACCTTTTTGGCTAGGCTTATATAGGCCAATAGCCTAGTACCTACCTATGATTGTATCTAAAAGAGATGTACATATGCCTGTGTGGAGCTATAAAAATGTAGCAGAAACACTGGTCGTAAATGTAACTACTAAAGGGGCATGCCTTCCTAAATGACCAAATGCTGGCAGTTTTTAGTGTTTTGATGATTACTGAGGTTACGGGGCCAAAACTGTTTCTTGTAGTTATCCCCAAATTTTGGACAATTGTATTTAACAAGTGATACAGCTGGTCTGTAGTGAACAAATAGCATTCTTTTAAAGAGGAAGACTTAAATGGCTTATTTGAAGCAGTCAGCAGAGTGAACAAAGTTTATGAATCAACATTAAATATGTTTTTTTTTGTGCAGGGGTGGTGTTGTACTCTCTTAAACACCCAAAGTTTATTGAACTAAAGTAGAACTAGGAGTGTTGCACAGATGATTAAGGCTATGTGTCAGTAAACTACTTCCTGTGGTATAGGGGTTGATTCCTGTAGCCTTCATTTGCCTAATATTTGACTTTGAGCAAGTCACTTAACCAGATAATGCTTTAGGGCAATTGAGAATTTGGGCTCGCCTCTTTTGTGATCTCCACGACTACATGCCTATTAACTATGGTCCTTACAACCACTTATCATTTAAATTTGACCACACAGAACTGCTTCTTGAGGATATCCCCCTGATTCTGGGAACACTGTGTTTAACAAGTGTAGCAGCTGGTCATTGGTGAGCAAGTGGTAAATTTGTCAATGAAAATCTCAGCAGTTACTTAGGAGTCAAGCAATGTACTGTACTCCACCTTCACACTTAATATGAAACAGTAGTAGGAATGTTGTACCTCTGTGATGGGCATTGTGAAGGGAGGCATTACTTTACTGATTACTGAGGATGCAGCACTCAAAATGCTTTGCTGTGCTTTGCTCCTTAAATCTTATAACAGTGTATAAACATGTATGTTGCACTTCATTTATGAGCAAGTAGTATAAAACTGCACTTGTTCTTTGTAGAAAAGCAACAGCTTCGAAAGATTGGACAATCTTAATTTTTAACATTTTCGCAAGATTATCTGTGATTAAAATGAATGTATTTATTACAGATTATTCTGTATATACAGTGTTACCTTCTGCAGTAGCTCTGTAGTTAAAAAAACAAGAAAATGAATTCTATGCAAATCTCTTTTCAAGTACAAAAAAAAGGTAAATAATCTAATAGCCAGGGACTTAAAACTTCCCAACTTTAACAGATGTTTCCAGATGCTTGCAGTGCCATTCACTGAGAACTGTTTCTTTGAGTGCAGAGTCCGTGGCACACTTAATGAATGTCAGAGTTCATCAGTTTATGCTGTTGTCCACAAATGGACTGTCAGCCGTGACATAAATGTAGGTGTTTCACTTTGGTCATGTTTGCACAAGTATGGATTTAATACGTATAAGTAAGGGGGTGTGGGGGCAGAGCATTTATGTTGAAGATGTGTGGGCGTAAAGACCCTCTCCATGCAATGTTTTTGTGTGTCTGCTATTCACATTTGGATTACAAATGTAAGCCATATGTTTACATTTGCAGTCAATTCAGTATGATAATGTGTGCTGCAGAAAGATATGGGTGTCAGTTAATCAGGTGAGTAGAATTTGTGTTGACAAAATGACTTTGACTTTTAAATCAGTCAAATCAGAATGATAGTATGGGATTCGTAGACAAGTGCTACCTCACCACCAAGGCAGGCTGTCATGGCACAGTTCATGCACATCCACATATAGTGAAGTACCATATAGCTAGCACTCTATATAGCCTACATATACATGGTAAAGTGCCAACCTAGCTCATCACTGAGGTGGGGTAGAAAGGGGGAGACAGGAAAATAGGAAAAGGGGCACTAGCAATCATAGGAAACCACATAAGGATAACTGTAAGATATGACAGGTTGGAAGAAAGGACGATCTTTCTTTCTTTTGGGGGGTAGAGAGGCCCATTTTAAATATATCAGGAAAAATGGTTGTTGGCGTAGGCATAGAAAAATGGTTGGGAAAGGGGTACAGGGACAAGGAGGGGAGACAGAAACAGACAAGCAAACATAAAACACAAAAACAAGTAGGAGTAGCATACAGTAAGAGCACAACAAGCAGGAAATGACAGTGGATAGACACAGGTGGATAGAGAGTAGACAGCTGGTGATAGGTTCATAGGTGTGTACTAGGCTAATGGCCCTGGAGCCTTTACAAGCCTAGCACATAGAAGTGCCTTGGCATCATCCCGCCTGACATTAGTTCCCAGTGCCTCTATCAAGTAGAGCCACTGGAGTGATCCCCGGGGTGAACTTTCTATTTCCCATCCACACATCAAGATTTCTCTTGAAGAGGGCCAGTGAGATACTCTGCTTGACATGTATGTGAAGTCTATTCCAGAGAATGGGCGGTCTCTGGGTGATGAACCTGTCCCTCCAACATGTTCTGTTGATTGAGGTAATGAGGCTGAGGTCTCTGGAGCATGTGGTGCAAATTGATTGGGATTTTTTTAGATGTAGCATTTCTAACAGAGCTGGGTCAGACATGGCTTAGCAAGTAAAGCACAGATCACCTCTTAGTAGATGATATCAGACAGAGAATAGCTGGAGATTTTTTAATTCTGTCTGTGTACATGTGTTTAAGGCCTAGGATCCTCTTCTTGAGGTACTTTTGTGGCCTTTCCAGCTGTTGCATGTGTCTAGTCATGTACATGCCAAGTGGGGCATTATACTCGATGAATGGCCTAATGAGGGAAGAGTAGAGAGAGATGATGACCTCTTTCTTCCTGTTTGCAAAATCTTTGGTAATGAGATGTGCCACATAGAAGGACTTTCTGACCAGACTGGCAATGTGGTGGTTGAAGGAGAGGTTGCTGTCAACCTGTGTCCCCAGATCTCTTATAATGCCTTGAGTGGTCAGTGGGCTCCCATCAATGTAATAATTAGTGGGAACTGAGTTTTTCCAAAGGGGATGATAACACATTTTTTGGCATTAAGCTTAAGGCCATGGTTTCGACACCAGTCATTGGTCTCAGTGAGGCTATTCTGTAGGATGTCTACATCACTTGCAGAGTTAATAATGGCTCTCAGCTTGCAGTCATCTGCGAACCTGGTCAGCCAAAGTCCCTCCGTATTGGCCTGGACTTCTGAGAAGTAGATGCCAAACAGGAGAGGACACAGAACTGATCCCTGTAAGACTCCACTTGTGACTGGTCGGCAGTCTGACTTGGACTCCACTACTTTCACACTGTGAGTTCTATCTGTGAGCTAATTTGCATCCCACCAAGTGATAAAGGGGTTAGTGCCTAGTTTGGTGAGTTTATCAATAATTCCTGAGTGAGGAATGGTATCAAAGGCCTTGGCCAGATCAAGGTAGACTATATGAACTGCCTTGCCCGCGTCCACAGCTCTGGTGACTGACTCAAAGAAGTCAACCAGGTTGAGCAGGCATGGTCTACCTTTCACAAAACCAAATTGTGTGGGATATAGAGTTTGGAGAGTTCCTATATCCTTGTTAATTAGGTCCATGATGATGTACTCTATAGCCTTACATGTCAGACTTGTTAGGCTAATGGGGCAATAATTCCCAGTGTCTGTAGTTGCTCCCCCATTATGGAGAGGGATGATTGTAGCACTGTGCCATTCAGGAGGGATAAAGCCTGAGGTGAGGCTGTGATTAAACAGGGCACACAGATGTGGTGCCAGTTCACTTTGTAGTTCACGTAGAACACATCCAGGGCTATTGTTGGGTTGCACAGAAGCTGTAATACTTGCCCTTGGACAATGCAGCTTTAACCTGTGCTGCAGTAATGCTGGGTGCCTGGCATTCCTCCGGTATTGTGATTGGTAAAGTTGGCACTGAATCTGTCGGCCAGTATGTTGGCAATATCTGTTGGCTCAGTATAGGAGGTACCATTGTGCAGTAACTCAGAGCAAACCTGGGTGTTGCCATGGAGATTTTTGATATAACTATAGAAGGCTTTGTGGTTGTTTTTAGTGTCTGCCGCAATTCTGCCTTCATAGCTAGCTTTAGAAGTTTTGATGAGGGATCTTGTTGACAGCACCTATCAGCTACCTGCAAGAAGAGTATAATTTGATAATTCCTTTTTTTTTTTATAAGGGTATACATATGTACACGTATTAAAGTATACTCAAATGATCAACTAAAGATGGACCCCTGTCCTCAAAAAAAAAAAAAATAGATGTATACAACTTTAATATATTATAATAGCTTTCTCTTTTTCACTAATGTGCCAATTTTATATTGTACTTTCTTTGTTGTCTGTAAATATTTCTGTTAAATTCTATGTAAAGCCGACACTGTACCTGTCAATGTTGTTGTTGTTTTATTGGAGCTTTTCTCCCCGGACCTTCGTATGGACTATCCCGGTCAACAAATGTAAAATAAATAAAAATAAATAAATCTCAACTTTTTGTTCAGGCTAATAAGGGAAATTTTCCAGTTTTGGGACTTCACTTTTTTCTGAAACAATTTCTTCCTTCTGTTGTAGAGTTTATTAATGGAAGGGGACCACCAGATTGGCTTCCTTTTTTTTGGAGGAGAGTGTCTTGGTTCTGTTGTGTATAGCTAGTTCCATGCATTTATGTACTTGTTTGTACAGTGCATTGGTGTATGATTCGGCAGTCATGCATCTATTTTCCATTGACATGGGTGCCATGAAGTTAGCCACCTCTGTTTTTAGGAGCCGAAAGTCAGCTTTGAAGAAGTTTTTCATGGTGGTTACCTTTGCAGGGAGTGTGGGTGAAATGTGGATTTCCATGGTGATTAGTTTGTGGTCAGATCTAACCAGGGATTAATTGACTATTGGTGTAGAGCAACAATTGTCCATGTTTGTAATAACAAGGATATTGCTTCCTGTAGTGGGGGTAAGAATGAGCTGGTCCAGGGCATTGGAATTGATAAATTCCAGGAAGTGTTGGGCCAGTATATTGGTGCATGAGTACTTTTCCCAGTTGATGGAGGGGTAGTTGAAGTCACCTAGTATGAGAGTGTTGAGTTGGACCCTAATAGTTTCCAGGGTGCTTAGGATCATGGAGTGAGAGTCATGGGACATGGTTGGGAAGCTATAGAAGGCTATGACCTGAATTGCCGTCTTACCCACTGTTAGTTATACCTGAAGTATCTCCGATGCGTTATGCTGGGTTACTAGTCTGGAGGTGTGCATATCCTTTATGAATATGGAGACACCACTGCCTCTGGAGCTTTGGTCCAAGTTCTGGGGCCAAAAGGTGTGGAATGAGTTATAGCCTGCTGGCGCAGGGGTGCTTTCTGCTGCTTTAAACCAGGTCTCTGTTACAGCACAAATGTCGATGTTCTCTGTTTTGAGGAGTGCTTCGAGCAAGTGCATCTTGAGATTTAGACTTCTAGCATTGAGCAGCATGACTCTCAGATTGCATTTATTTATAGCTGTTACGGTGGTAATTTGATCTATGGAACATCGCCTAAAAAGGTCACTATAGGGGTGGAAAGAGCCTTAGACAGTATCCGGAAACCCAGGGGTAACAGATGCAGGCTATCTCTGGAAAAGCATCGAGGTCGGTCAGTCATGTTATCCCAAGCAGACAAATACTGGATCCCCTTAGGATGACACCAGAAACTTAGTCAATTGTTGAAGTCAATCATTTTCTGCTTGTACTGCGATATCATTCTGGGCAACGGTAGAATGCTGCTCAGGGCTAGGGTCATAACTGCCTGGGCCACATAATCCGAGAGCCCCTCCATGCCTCTTTTCATGTAGTCCAGGGAGGTGCATCTCAGATCATTCAGATCCACATGGATAGTGACAGAGTCATACTTGTACTTGTTGTGGAGTGTCCTGAGTGCATGCGTTATGTGTCAGATTCTGGCACCTGATAGACAGCTGACTGTTACCTTCTCCTTATTCAACCTTGTGAGTGGGACATCAGTGTGCCTCACTATCGAGTCACCTATGATTAGTGTATTGGGCAAGCTGTTTTGACTTAGGGGCTTAGGTTGAGGGGCACACTGTGTAGGTGAGCTATGTGTCTTGTGGTTTGTGCTGTGTTGTGGTGGTCAAGTGCATTTCTGCTTTGAAGGTCTCTGCTGTTTGGGTAGATTTCTATTGAGAGCCTCCATGAAGGTGGGTGTGTGGTTTGTGTTTTTATGTGAGAGCTGTGATGGTGGGTGTTCTGGAGGGCTATGTGTTCCATGTGGTCTGGTGCATGTGTTGACCTTCTCCTCTTGACCAGCTATTCCATTCTTGGCTGGAGAGTGCATGGCTTCCAGTTTGGATATATAAGTGCGTTTCTCACAAGTCTGAGTGTTAGGACGTAAGAGGAGAGTGTTGTCTGTGTACATGAGGCAGTTGCTACACTGCCTCAGAATGCCCAAGTTCACCAGGTTAATAGGAGAAAGCACAGGGAACTGACCTTTAGACATGCCAGGAGGGATGGTCATTATTCGTAAGTACTGGAGCTGTTTCCTTATATAGTCCTTTTACAGGAAAACTGTCACTCAAAGTGTCTGAGTCGGTACAGAGCACTTCCAAACACTTGAGAGGAAACTAATACGTAGACCCTGAAAATTTAAGGATGACTTATTTAGGCAGATATTCTGAAGTTAGAAAGAAATCAAGCAGTACTTACTGAAAAATAAAGAATTAGCTTGTCAGGAATGATGAAAAGAGGGGAGTCGCATGAATGGCTGCTGCCTGGCTACTACTAATGCTGGTCTCAGCACAGCTTCACTCTGTTGGTTCATAGGTTCATAGGTGTGTACTAGGCTAATGGCCCTGGAGCCTTTACAAGCCTAACCCAAAAAAAAAAAAAATTGCCCAGGCACCGTGCCACCTGATGTTAGTTCACAGTGCCCATATCTAGTAGTTCAACTGGAATGATCCTTGGAGTGAACTTTCTGTTACCCATCCAGTCATCAAAATTTCTCTTGAAGAGGGCCAGTGAAGTGCTCTGCTTGACATGAATGTGAAACGTATTCCAGAGTATGGGCAGTCTTTGGGAAATGAACCTGTTCCTCCAGCATGTTCTGTTAATTGTGGTAATGAGGTTGTGATTGCTGGAGCATGTGGCGTGGGGGGATTGGGATTTCTGTAGATGTAGCATTTCAAGTTAGGGTGGGTTGGACATGGCTTTGTAAGTCAAGCAAAGATCACCTCTTAAGTAGTTGATAAGAGACTGAGAACAGCTGAAGTTTCTTGAGTGTCTCTATGTAGGACATGTGTCTAAGGCCTAGGATTCTTTTTGTGAGGTACTTTTGTGGCCTCTCCAGCTGTTGTAGGTGTCTGGTCAGGTACATGCCAAATGGGGCATTATATTCAATGATTGGTCTAATGAGGGATGAGTAGAGAGGGATGATGACCTCTTTCTTCTTGGATGCAAAACCTTTGTTTATAATATGTGCCATGTAGAAGGACTTTCTGACCACAGTGGCAATGTGGTGGTCAAAGGTGACATGGCTGTCGACCTGGGTGGCCAGATCTCTTATGACCCCTTCAGTGTTCCGTGAGCTCCCATCAATGTGGTACTTTGTGGGAACTGAGTTTTTTCCAAAGGGGATGATAACGCATTTTTTGGCATTAAGCTTCATACCATGGTTCCGACACCAGTCATTGGTCTCAGAGTGGCCCTTTTTTAGGAGTCTGTATCACTTGGGGAGTTGATAATTACTCTTAGCTTGCAGTCATCAGTGAAATTGGTCAGCTAGAGTACTGCTTTGTTGCCCTGGACTTCTGAGAAGTGGATGCCAAACAGGAGAGGGCCCAGGTCCGAGCCCTGTGTGACTCCACTCGTGACTGATTGACAGTCTGACTTGGAATCCACAACTTTCACTCTGTGGGTCCTGTCTGTGAGCCAATTTGCAACCCACCTAGTGATGTAAGTATTGATGCTTAGTTTGGTGAGTTTATCAATGATACCTGAGTGGGGAATGGTATCAAAGGCCTTGGCCAGGTCGAGGTAGGCTGTATGCACTGCCTTACTCTCATCAACAGCCTTGATGACTGCCTCAAAGAAGTCAACCAGGCTCAGCAGGCAGGATCTCCTATTGTCAAAGCCAAGCTGCGTGGGGTCAAGTGTTTGGAGATTGCCTATATCTTTGTTGAGATACAATGCTCCTTTGCTTCTTCTCTTACCAGAAGCAAAATGTTAGTACTGATCCCAAGAAGAGAAGCAGGCCACGGTCTTTTTGGTGATCCACTGTCTTGTCCCAGATGATGCAGGCTTGTAGCCTTTTTCTGGTAGATGATTTGAATAGCAACCAGACAAATCAGGTACGTTAAGCACAGACACTCACTCTCCAACCAGAAAGAGTCAGGAATCCATGCACTCTGCTCCTACTCTTACCAGGATCAGAATATAAGCACAGATTCCAAGCTGTCACCTATAAAGCAGTTATTAAGCTTTCTGGTGATCAGCAGTCTTCAGGAAATAATGTAGCTGCACTCCATCTCTCACCATGAGAAAACAGAAGCACTAATCCCAAGATGACTACTGAGAGGTAGAATGTGGGCTCTCTAGTAACTGGTGGTCTTGCAATAGATGCTTAAAGGTAAGATGAAAAAAAATGTTATCCTAAACACTGCAGTGTGCACTAGAGGAGTTAGGTGTGAAAGTAGGTAACTTAAGTTTTACCTGTCTAAAAAGTTAAGTTTTAGTGAGAGTCACTATTTTTAAAACTGCAAGATACATTGAAAGTGAGTGGTCACTTTTGTATTCTGGTACTATGGAATACTGTAGGATGGTCAATAAATTTAAATAGTTTAAGGGGAGTGATTTCACAAAATGATAATTTTGTGCTTACTCACACTAGCCAGTAAAAGCAGATAAAAAATGAGATATATGGTCAAATTAATATAAGGGGCAGGCAACTAGAAAGACAGTGGTGTTTCTGTCTGACTCACAAGAGACAGAGCTGTGGTCTCTTTTCAAGTTTTTAATATGCAGTTAAAAGCAGAATACAAGTAAAGTACAGTATAAAGAAAACAAATCACAGTATGCAAAATAGAAGAATGCAATAAAGTAATATAAAATACAACAAATAAAAAGCAAACTAACCTTTCCCTCACAACAAAATGTAGCAGAGTCAGGGTGGGCGTTTCCAGTAAAGTTGGTAAAGATAGGTGGGGTTGTATAATGAACAAGGTATGGGAAGTGACGTAGAAGGGAGGGAACACTTAGCTGGAGATAGCACAGGTCCCATGGTCAGATGCCAGTCCAATCCAGAGGATGATACCCAGCTGTTAGTCACCACCATGACTAATGTCATGCACAAAATATGTCTTTGGTGGCCTGATGGTTGGGACCTGCTGGTTGACGGACTGTGTTAGTCATGCTTAGAGGTACTCCATACTGATGTGGTGTGCATCCACCTTTCAATGCACCTTGGAGGTTGCTAGCAGTTGATGCACATTAATGATGGGAGAGTCTTCTATGCAGCTGCCAGAAGGGGAGCCCATGCTGTCTTCCTATAAAGTGGCCACAGAGGCCACTTATAGTCCCACTAGATCAATTTCAGCAGGATAACCCCTGTTGTCCTGCTGAGAGGCAAACTTGTTGACAATAGGCATATGAGTGGCAGGGGCATCAGCCAATTTATGTTAAAATGAACACTACTAATATGCAACCTCTAAAAACTGGGCCTGCAGAAATATGGAGAAAACAAAGCACATTAATATGCACACATATTGTAGACATACAATGGCAGTTAAACAGTGGAGTTTGATAAATGGCATACACACTCCATTGGAGGGAGAGTCCCTCCCACCTCCTGCAACATCCAGCTATGTTCAGCTCTCATTCTTCAGTTAGTGTAAAAGAAAGTATGCCCACCTCAGTACATAGGTACACCAGGTAATACAATAATAGCAGGAAAATCATTGCTTACAGAACATGTCCATCACTGTCTCCCTCTCTCTCTCTAACCTCTGTTTCCCACTGTTGAAGCAGATCATGGTGATGTTGCTGCAGCTTACTGTATCGATTCCAGCATTACTCACTTGAATTGGTGACGCCAGTGGCATTATGCACTATCCCTGCAAGCTTCCATCAGGCCTTCACCTTGAATGGCATGCATGGGGGATGATAACAATGCAACAGGAACTCAGAGAAATCCCTGTGCAAGAAGAGCAACAGTATCTTGTTCCCTCATCATACCATGCAGCACCAGATCTGCAGCTCACAGAGCATGAGGACGGGATAATGACTGTACTGTATCACTTGAACAGTAAAATGGTAGTGGTATTTGTAGGATGAATGCTTGGTCGTCATGTAAAGTACAATGCACTGCACAACAGGGTGCTACCAAGTCTTTGCACCATGGTAGCATGGTGCTGTGGATCCACACAGGCTGCGTGCACAACCAAACTGGTCACATGCTTCCCTATAATCGTTCCAAAGATGCCTAGCACCAGCTGAGCAGCACATACATCTTTGGAAGTGGGTGTACTTGTACTGAAAGCAGAAAACTCACCTGGTAATGTACCCTAGCACTGTATTCAGCACTTTTTAGTATATGTTTGTAGGAACACAGCACAAAAGCATGGCACTGTGATGTCCAGCTATGGTTGTACAGGACATGGGCATTAGGCATGTAGGGAAAGACAGGATACAAGGATGCAAAGACCTCTGCATATATTGGTATCCATAACAATGCATTGTAGGCTGTGTGTGGTAAATAGCTGTGCAGTAAAGCGTACATGGAGTTATAATGCATAGCAATTTGAGGGCATCTAATCTGCTAAACAATGTAGGAAAGGAACTAGTGAATGTAGTTGGATGACTTCCACAGACTGTCAGGCATACACATCCATTGATATATGTATTGCACCAGTATAGAGGGTTTGCCATGGGCCTCTGAGAGTAGCAACAACAGGAAAAGATCAGCAAGCACACGGTAGAAGTGTTAATGTAGGCCCTGCATCATGGCATACACATCTTGGGCAAAAGTACCATAGACAAGATGTTTCAGATCCGTGGGTGGCCAGAGGTGGTACAGGATGTGAATGCCTAAGCAACGTAATGGGTCTTTGCAGCATCGGTGTTCCATTGAGACAAACAGCAATCACTGTCAGGTCTGACTGCAGTTTTTGATGTACATGGACTTAGAGAGCATCACTATGGCTAGAAGCGTGCCAACTACACACACACACACACACACACACACACACACACACACACACACACACACATACACACACACACATTCTGCTGTGGGACAGCTTTACTGTCAGCTGTGTCTGCATGGTGTACCACACCCAGCTTTCACCAGTCTCTAGTTATGGATTGTGACACATCTAAGGTTCAACATGTGGGATCCCTTGCCAAGCTGCTTGTAAATGTTCCTGTACTTCTTCACCATTGTTATCACTTTTGGGCATGCAGAGCACCATGCCTGCTCAAGGCTGTTGTCCAGATCCTAAATGATGCAACTATGTAGACTTCAGACATGGCATACTCTTTCAAGGTGCTTGCACTGTATCCTATTGTCATACACCTTCCTTGCCGCAGACTGCATCAAGCTGTGAGACTACAGGCTATGACAGTGGACATCAGCAAGTGTCACATCATGGCAGCTGAGTCCCACCGTAGTTAGATGTGATCCCTCACTCCTCACAACCTGAAACCTGTAGAGAGCTCACCCCATATGACAGTGTTATTTTCGTTTATCACTAGTTCACCCCAACCATACGTGTAAGTGATAATGTCTGTGCCCTGCCCACCTTTACTTTCATATACAAGGTTGTGTTTGATGTATAGTGTGGCTAGTCCATGTACTGCCTTACCTAGCATTACTGAAATAGAAAATGCATAATTTTATTCCATGTCGTCTCTCTTATGGCTGTTTCATAGTTGTGGACCACATGCTGTTTCGTTGCCAGTGCTGCAGTAGACTGTTCTCACCTCTGCCTCACATGTGGTACCACTGCTGTCTCTTCATTCTCAGACTCTGTAGTTTGTCTTCCACTGTTTTATTTATTGTTGTGGTGGACCCTACTGGGATGTTTCCCTACTACTGTAACTGTTTCCTCAGAGCCATATTTTGCAGCATGGCACATGCCACAGATATTTTGCTACCATTATCTAGTGCATGTTACAGCTCCCTGCCTGATGTGCCAGGCTAATAGAAGCATCTCTTTGGTTGTCCAAACACTTGCTCAATGATGTTAAGCAGTGTTGCATTGGTAGTGTTGTCCACTATCTTGGTCATGGTCCAGTGGTTGTGGAGGAGTCATTATCCATGGCTCCAAAACACAGCCAGCATTGTTTGCAACACACAGCATTCAAACCATTCTGAGTGCCCTTCTCCCTGCTTGAATGGTATGTGTGCTTACTGCCATATCTGCTTGTGTGTATACCTACAGACTAGTTGACTCTGGGGACCCCCCCCCACATAACTGTTAATATAGGTCAGATATTTGCCATATGTATTAATCATGGGACCTGCCAGGGTGGTGCATGGACACATTACATATAATGCCCTGGGGATTACAAACCACCTGATAGGTTAGGAAGTGGAAGCCGTTCCTAGTAATGAAGCTATCACTATGCACCAGGTAGGGACTTGATGGCGATATGTTTGTAATCTACTGCTCCCAGGGTCTCACAGAAACTGGCTACTGTGCAAAACACCCTCATAGTGCTGGTTCTCTCCAGTGATGTCTTGGGTAACTGATGTGCTCCTCCACATGCTGTAATGTGATGTCAAGGAACAGGTGTAGGATGCCCAAAGCTGACACCTGCAATATGCCTCATGTGTCCTCTGTAGGTTATTGGAAGGTGCCTGTAGCTAAGATGTTAAAACTGCAAACTGGATGGGCTGGCATTGATTCTGTTTTTGGGCGGCACAGTTCAACTAGATCTCATACGATCCCCAGTTAAACCAGTATTGGTCCATTATAATACCAATCTATTACATTCTGGTTTGTAAGATATTGATGGTGTATTTTGCACTGGCAGAGATGGTACTGGCTGTGACGGCAGCCACTAACACATGTTGTTCATCAGTCACTGCTGCTTATCCTGCGATATACATACTGGTGTTCACCAAAAGTTCCTGATTTTTAAAACAATTTATCACCATGATGCACTTGTTTCATACTTGCCATATCACTCCACTTTGCCTGATGCTGGCATTTGCATAAGATTCCTCATTCTCATATCTTTCCTGGGGTAATTTGCTTGTGTTGCACATTATCCTATTTTCTGAATCCCCTATACATGTCTGTGACTCCTGGACATAATTATTCCAGATTTAATTCATATTTTGACAAACTGTGAGCAAAAATTCTGTTTTCACTAAGGTATATGGCATTAATCCAAGGGTACTTATTTATAGACTTGTTCATACTTTGTTCATTGATTAAATTCTTAATGTCAAGAAATATTTATTTAAAAGTGGAATTGATTGATAACTAGCTAAATACCAGATAATCATTAATGTTTGTAATTTGATCCTCATTTCTGGTCTTTTAGATTCACATTTTCAGATTTTTTTTTAGCATTCTACTTGTGATTGATCTGGCTACTGTCTTGAAACAAGTAAATGTATTTTGCAAAAGTTCAAACATCCACAGCAGAATCCAAATTAATTGCACTCATATTGCAATAGCCAGTTATTTTCTACTAATGCTGCACAATACCAATAACATCGACAACCCCGAAGTCTGTCTGTCATCTCAAGAAGGTAACTAGGTCTACTTTGAAGCTTACCTATTGGTTAACTAGGTAAGCCCACTAAACAGTTGTCCATTTTAAGGGGTAACCTGTGAACACTGTTTGGATAAGTGACTTGCTCAGAGTCACACAGCTGTCAAAGTGAAGGTGGAAGGAATCAAACCATTTACCCTGGGCAAAGGAAGAAGCTCATTAAGGGCACAGAGCTTTAGTCTGCTGTGCTAACTGCCAGACGAATTCAGTGGAATTTCTTGTGTACCACATGACATGCTTATCACTGTATCAAACACCTTCTTCTAAACTCTGTAACAATCCATGTATCTGCTTGGTTTCTTCGGTGTCCTCAAATAAGTTTGTGGACATGAGTTTGAAGAGGAGGATACCGCATCGGGGGACAACTCCAGGTGCATAATTATTTATCCACATCTCTGTTCACAGGGGGTAACAGTCCATACTTTTGGGTCATATGACATTTTTGAATGTAGTTTTATGTAAGCAATAGATTTTCATCACATTCCAAAAAAAATCAGAAAGGAAAGTGGATATGCCTGAATGAAGAGGTTGGAAGACCATGGTAAATCAGTAGAAGAGCCTTTATTTATTTTATTTTTTTTAATTTCTCCAAATCTTTTGGGTTTCTAATACTATGATGGGAGTGGACCCCATGCCTAAGTCAAAGTTCCCAATGTAATACCATAGAAATGCTAGTCAGTACTCAAGATTGCATTTATAATACATTTGAAAGAAGAAGCTTGGAAACTGAAAATATGCAGGAAAAGTGTACAAAAACAACAGCAGCAACTAAAATCCCTGAATAACACGTCTTAGCTATGAATCCTGACTGTTTAACTTAAGTGTGCAAGTTTTCAGTTTTGGATTACTTGGAGACCAGTTATGTTTGGAAATTAGTATTGAAAGAGCTGAATACATGCACATTAATATACCATGGAAGATTTTTCTATTAATGCTGTAATGCAAGTAGGTTCTTAACCTAAAATAAAAGAGCAACATTGAAACATTATACCTGGCTGATCTTAAGCTGTGGCATAAACTCTCCCTATTTATTCACATAACTCCTCACACTGTATTTCAAAATGAAGCTACAGTACACTCCCTCTTATCTGGCCTCTCCTTAACCGGCCATCAAATTTCTGCCGTAGCTCTAGCAAAAGACAACAGAGAAAAACAACACTTCCACCTCCTCTGGACTAAATAATGACAGATATTTGAGTTTTAGATTTCATATTCATTAGAAAAATGGATATTAACACAAAGCCTGTTATTTTGCTGATTTATAACCTATAAATACTATTTTGTATGCTTTGTCTGATTAACCAGCCATTTGTTTATCTAGCTTAAGGTCCAGTCCCAGTGAGACTGGAAAAGAGGGGGAGTGTACTGTATACTGCTTTTCCGTAAGTTTAGTTTTTGTAAGGTCCGACTCTGGACTCCTTCAGAACTATTGGGTTTAAACTCAGTATGCCTCTGATTAATCTACAAGCCTCTGTGAGGGTGGCATACAAAAGTACTACCTGAAACCCTTAAATCCAAACCAAACTGTCTGCATGAAGTAGTATGTAGGCATTTGATATTATAACAGCTTGAGAAACAGCAGTGCACTTTGGGAAAAGTAAAATGATTACAAGCCCACAGGCTACAATGTTGCTTAAGTGACAACATATGCCAAAATATCCATTGACAGCACCTGCACCAGGATTCATATCATCTTTTATACAATCACTGTTTCCTATACTGGGTCAAGGTATCTTGCTTTAGAGACTGGCTCTGTTTTGTGCTGTGCATAGACGTCTGTTCTTTACATCTCTTTATCCTTATGCAGCAATGTCTACATGCCATCTTTTTCTCCAGTTAATTCACATCCAACCACATTCATTTTTGGTTAATTCATTTTCTAGGTCCAACCGTGGTGAAAAGCTTTTGGTATTGCATAACTGGTCTTTGTGAGACTTTAGCCTTTGTACTTAAATCTGTTTTACTTTGTTTCTAAACCCAACCCAGCTGTATAAGGAGGTTGAGCTATATAGCTCAGGGTTCCTTTCTGTCTGATGGCTGACAACATTTTACACTGCGTGTTCATAGCACACACACTGATAGGTCAGGTTCTGTTATAGTAATCAGGTTGTCAGTCCTTTTTGATGCTGGCATGTGACGGAAACAAACTCAACAGAAAAGCCACTTGACCGCAGTGAAAAATCTAAGGTACCCAGTTAATAGCATGGCACCGCATATTGTGTTTTATAACATGCATACAAAGGACTCTGCAGAACAGCATTATTGAATTGCAGATTGTCATCTTAACTGTTGTCCGCACAGTGACTCTGTCTCTCTAAGAAGGAGCAAACAGCTGAGTTTTGCATCTGGCTTCTGACATGAAAGCAAGTGCTCTATCAATATTATATATACAGAATAACTTGCAGTGAGACCACACCATAGACTCTGTAAGGATAATGGCTCAACCGCTTTTTTTAAATAAAGTTGTTAATCCTTTGAGTGTTCACTAAATTCTAATTATAGCATTAAGAATAACATTGAAGAGGTTATGGCACAGAACATAAGTGTAGTAAGATCAGACTATTTTATATAAAGTGGTTCAGCCATTAATTTTTATAGTGTTGGCCATGCAATTTAAATTAAGAAAAACATGTCAGAGGAATGAGAGGAAGAAGTGAAGATGTTTACCTGAGTTCTGTGTCTTCACTTCTGGCCAGCTGTGCCTGTACTTTGATTGTACTATTAATTACGCAGCAGTCTTCTCTTCTGCCTGCATAAGCTGGATAGTAAGACATGCTCTTTGAAACAGAGAATGAAACTCAGTAATTGCTTTACATAGTAAGATTTTTTACAGAATTGTATTTATCTGTACACAATAGTATGATACCTGACTTTTTAAAATGATGCTGTCTTAGGTATAGTATTACATATGATTTGCATCATAATCACTGACAGAAAGCATTTAAGTATATGATGGAAATGGGACCTGTGTGGCAAAAAGCTAAACACCAACTCTATTGTATCTGTGCTGTATCATATGGCTAAAGTGTATAACACCTATGTTTCATTTCTTTGTAATGCCACAGTTTAGGAACTCAAATCTCTTACTATTACCTACTCAGCCAGTTTCATTAATTTCCCGTATTCCCCTCTCAAACCTCTATGTTGCGAAATGCATAAGAACACCCAGGCAAATAAGAGTATCCAATCAATCCAATTATGCTAGCAACTTTAATACTCTTAAGAGATGGGTGCATGACTGTCACACTCCATAAGTAAAGAAACAGCAATACAACTGTTAATATACATAATGTGAGCACATCTATCCAACCTATCCAGAAACAGTATTTCAAGATAGATGAACATCATAAATATAATAGAATCAAAACAGCCTAATATTCCTACCCCACCACTATCTCTTAGTTCCTTAAAAACTGTTTACAGAGTGCCCTAAAGTGGCTACAATACTTAGAAAAATAACCAAACAATTACTGAGCATGAAATTAATCCCACACTACACTTTAGATCTCCCATCATACATCCCAAAATGTTGTCCTCTTTTTCAGTCTCTCTCGCTCTCTCTCTCTCTCTCTATATATATATATCTATATATATATATATATATATATATATAATATATATATCTATATATCTATATATATATATATATATATCTATATATATATATATATATATATATATATATACACGTGTGTGTGTGTGTGTGTGTGTGTGTATATATATATATATATATATAGTATATCTGTGAGTGTCTCAAGACAAGTTGGCATAATGGTTAAGGTCTTTGCCTCCCATGCACAAAGAGTAAGGTTCAATCCTGACCTCTGTCCAATGTCTGTATGTACTATTTATGCTCTTAGTCTTTCTGTTTGGGGATCTTCCCACCTTCTGAAAACATGCTAAGTGCTTCCACTACCAGCTCACCAAAGAATGGAGTTGTGGGTAGCTGCACAGTCTCTATATGGTCCCTATGGGGGGAAGAGTTGCATAGACCAACTGCTTTGGGCGTCAACTGTGGTGCACAGTGTCTTCAAGGTAGGAGAACATGGATCTCAAACTGTGTGGCATGTCAGGGCTAGACAATTGTGTAAAACTTGACTCTATGTGATTTGAACATGTTTACCAGTCTCCCTAAATGGACATGGTTATTTGCTAGTGGTAAGTGGATTGAGGACCCTGCCTACTCTGACCTACACCAGAGATCCATTCTAACAGTGGGAGGGTTGTATGTGCTACTTTTGGATAATTTGTGCACTTTAAAGTCCAACAACTCTGGTTCAATAAGCTACTGGCTGGAAAGTGTTTAGTTGCCCAACTTTGGTTACCTGGGATAGGTCTGCCAAGTGAAAATCAATCTACCAAACATGAGCTAAACATTGCTATAATCAGTGTAGGTTTACTGACAGGACACATCTTGGAAGGGATTACATGATGGTAAGAAGGGGGTTGGACACCCTATGCCTCTAGAAGACAAGATGGAAGGGCAGTGCAGCTTGAGGAGAGGCTTCAGAATACAGTGAGGGTTGTTGTCAGAATTAGTGACAGACTGATGGCAGTAAGACTCCAGTGTAAGGATAGAGCAATATTCATAGTCTCAGTGAAGAACAGAGTGCATTCACAGCAGTTGCTGAACCTACTAGGTAAAGCAGGATAGCATGATTTGGAGTTCACAGTGGGTGACCTGAATGCAGATATTGGGAAATACAAAACAGGATATGAGGACTGAGTCCACATGGGTGGAGCAACACGAATAACGAAGGAGATGCCATTTTAAACTTCTGTATGGCAAATAGGTTGATAGTGGACAACACATGGTTCAGATGTACATGAACTACAATATGAACTGAGATGCCATTTTAAACTTCTGTATGGCAAATAGGTTGATAGTGGACAACACATGGTTCAGATGTACATGAACTACAATATGAACTGGCACCTCACCTAAGTGTCATGTTTAATCATAGCCTCATCTCAGGTTTCGTGCCCACTGAGTGGCGCACAGCTACAATTATCCCACTCCACAAGGGGTGATCCACCTTGGATCCCGGAAACTACCATCCCATCAGTCTGACAAGCCTTATCTGCAAGGCCATGGAGCATATTATCATGGAACTTATAAACAAAGACATTGGCAACCTTCAAACACTGGACCCCACCCAGTTTGGGTTCATGAAGGGCCGATCTTGTCTCCTGAACTTGATTGACTTCTTCGAATCAGTCTCCAGAGTAATGGACAAGGGTAAGGTGGTCCACACAGCCTATCTAGACCTTGCCAAGGCCTTTGACACCATCCCCCACTCTGGAATCATAGATAAACTTACTAAGCTGGGCATTAATCCCTACATCACCCAATGGGTTGCTAACTGGCTTACTGATAGAACCCACACTGTAAAAGTAGCAGACTCCAAATCCAGCTCCAGACAAGTGACAAGTGGAGTACCTCAGGGTTCAGTCCTTGGACCGCTCTTGTTTGGCATCTACTTCTCTGAAGTACAAGCCATTATTGAATCCCCAAATTATGTGGATACTCTACAAAAGGGCCTTACAGAAACAGATGCTTGGTGCCAGAGCCATGTGCTCAAGCTCAATGCCAAGAAATGTATAGTTATCTTCTTTGGGAAAAAACATGTATCCATGAATTACCATATAGGTGGCAGTACAGTAAACTCCGAAAGTTTGATAAGAGACTTAGGGACACAGGTGGACAGCGGTCTCACCTTCGATAACCACATCGCCACAACAGTCAGGAAATCCTTCTATGTGGCACACCTCATCACTAAAGGCTTTTAATCCAGAAAAAAGGAGGTCATTGTCCCACTGTACTCATCCCTCATTAGACCCATTATAGAATACAGTGCCCCGTTTGGTATGTACCTCTCAAGACATCTGCAACAACTGGAAAGGCCACAGAAATACCTCACTAAAAGAATCACAGGCCTAAAGCAGATGCCCTATGCTGACCGCCTTAAAAAACTCCAGCTATACTGTGTCGCATATCGTCTACTCAGAGGCGATCTTTGCTTAACATACAAGGCCATGTCAAACCCAGAGCTGTTGGACATGCTACACTTAAAGAAATCCCAATCCCTCAGAGCCACATGCTCCAGCGATCTAAACCTTGTCATCACAATAAACAAAACATGCTGGAGGGATAGGTTCCTGACCCAGAGACTCCCCAGACTCTGGAATAGATTGCCCATACATGTCAAGCAGAGTGCCTCTTTGGTCCTCTTCAAAAGGAACCTTGACGATTGGATGGGAGAAAGGAAATTCACCCTGGGGATCACGTCAGTCGCCCTGCTAGACAGGGGTCCAGGGAAGTAAATAGTGTGGGAAGAAATAGCCAGGGAATTGTTATGGATAGGCTTGTATAGGCCCTAGGGCTGATAGCCTAGTACCAACCTATGAACCTATGAGAGACAGTCACATGATCACATACAAGAATGGTCAACATGCAATTGAAGTAGGCTTCCTCCAGTTAAGGAAAGGACACTGGGGTGGAATCAGCAATTGCAAAGTCATCCCCAGTGAAATAGGCTGTCCACGGTATAACCAAATGGTTGCCACAGTCAGCTGCAAACAATGTCTGGAGAAGGCTGTAAGGTCAACTGAAACTAGGTTGAAGACCTGGAAGTTGACTGAAAAAAAGCACAAGAGTTTAAGAAACTGCTCCAGTCTCTAGCACTGCAGGATGAAGAAGAAATAGATGGAACTGAAGAAAATGCCAGCATTTCAAAACAGCATGTGTGAGGACTACATAACAGATATACAGCTGAACCAGATATGGAAATAAGGTACATAAGGAAAGATGGTGGTGGAATGCAGAGTTTCAGGAAGTCATCAAAAAAAGAGTAAGTGCAGGAAAAAGTGGGAGATAGAAAAGATGGACCAGGCTATGAAGGAATACTGGTTGGCTAATAAAGAGTCTGAGAGAGGAGTTGCAGTAGCAAACAACAGGGCATCAGGGTCGCACTACCATCTTTTTGGAAAGTGACTCAGTAGGTGGCACAAAGAAACTCATATCAAGTCATAAGGCAAATACAGCAAGATAAAGAAGATAGTCAGACACCCATTGTTAGAAATACCAGCAACAACCTGCTTAACAGTTTGCAAGACTTCAAAGGCAGACTATGAGTACAGTTTCTGAATGAAGATAAGCTCACAGAAGCTGTACTTCCACAGACACAGCTTATGATCAAAGAAGAGTAGGAGCTCACCTTAGAAGAAGTAAGAATAGCACCAAGGAAGATGAAGTCCTGGGAAGTAGGTTCAGTTGAGGTGACAGCAGATATGATCAAGATGTTGAGTGAGATAGGAAAGAAATGGCTTCTGAGGATACTTATAGCAGTATGGAGAGAGAGATTTATCCCAGATGACTGGAAAATAAGCATTCTAGGGCCAATGTACAAGAACAAAGGGGAAAGTCACAACTGTAGGCAGTAGAGAGGTATCAGCCTCCTGTCATGCTGCATGAAAGTGCTGGAGAGGGTGAGTAATAAATACGTAGAGTAGTAGAAAATAATATGGGAAATGAGCCATTCAAATTTAGATCAGGATGCAGCTCAACTGACCCAGTGTTTGCAGTAACACAGATAGTTGAGAAGAAGCTTGAGATGAAGAAAGAATCCAGCTAGGCATTCCTAGACATGGAGAACGCATATGACAGTGTCCCAAGAAAGCTGATTTGGGCAGTTCTACAATAGTTTGAAGTCTCAGAACATTGGTAAAGTTAGTGTAGGCTATCTGCAAGGATCTAATAACTTAAATACTAACAATATTTGGACTCACAGAGGGGGGGTTCTTAGTGGTACTGGGTGTGAATCAGGGTTCAGCTCTGAGCCTGTTGTTCATACTGGTGGTGGACTAGATTAACAAACAGGTTGGAGGAAACAGATAAACAAAGTTGCTGTATGCAGATGATGTGGCATTACAGGCAGACTCTGAGTAAGAACTTCAGCAAAGGATAGGGGAATGGAATGTAAAACTGAAGGCACATGGGATGAAACTGAGTACAGATAAAACAGTTGTAATGACAGGAAATGGAGGAAATCGGAAGAAGCTGAGAAATTAGATAGAAGGGAAACAGTGAAACAGGTTAACAGATTCAAGTATCTGGGATGGATGGTTAAGGAGAAGGGAAGTCAGAGGAGGTCAAAATTGCAATCAGAATGTGACACTCATGTAAAAAACAACCCATTCTAGGTTGCTTGCCACACCAGTCATTCAGTCAGTTCAAAACAATGACATTTAAAAGTAAGATGCCTTGGTTTACATTGCTACAAAACTAAATGCCCAACTCTCTAGGCTCTGTCAGTTTGATGATCTGTAGTAGTAGTAGTATCTCTAGCCAGTGAAATGAGCCACTCTTCATCAAGGTGTATACAGATTAGATCCTGTCAGTTTGATGATCTGTAGTAGTAGTAGTATCTCTAGCCAGTGAAACGAGCCACTTCAACAATGTGTATACAGATTAGGCCCTGTCAGTTTGATGATCTGTAGTAGTAGTATCTCTAACCAGTGAAACGAGCCACTCTTCAACAAGGTGTATACAGATTAGGCCCTGTCAGTTTGATGATCTGTAGTAGTAGTATCTCTAGCCAGTGAAACGAGCCACTTCAACAATGTGTATACAGATTAGGCCCTATCAGTTTGATGATCTGTAGTAGTAGTATCTCTAACCAGTGAAACGAGCCACTCTTCAACAAGGTGTATACAGATTAGGCCCTGTCAGTTTTATGATCTGTAGTAGTAGTAGTATCTCTAACCAGTGAAACGAGCCACTCTTCAACAAGGTGTATACAGATTAGGCCCTATCAGTTTGATGATCTGTAGTAGTAGTATCTCTAACCAGTGAAACGAGCCACTCTTCAACAAGGTGTATACAGATTAGGCTGGTGAGCTTCTTCCTGCAGCTTCCAAATTTCACAATCACTTGAACTTGAATTTTTTCTACAGCCTCATTGTTGACAAGTAATATATCAGCTTCAGCCTTGCCTCAAGTTACACGGCCTGCTGCAATCTGCCATCCAGCAACTATTTTATGTCTTTCTCTGTCCATTTTGCAGCCATTTCAGCCAGATGTTTCCATATCTAAAGTTATGATGTCTAGCATACTAAGGATTTCATCTATTTTCGCCTCCATCTTTTACAACGTTTCAGGCAAAGTCATCAAAGGTATTTGACACACATTCCTCTGAGAGTCCAACACACTTTCATCAGTTTACTCTCCTGAACTTTGACCTTTAACCATTGTCAGGAACAGGGGAAGAGAATTATGCTGTCATGTCTGCTCTGGCCCAATAGCATCACTCATCATTTCCCACATTTGTGAGCTGCCATCAGTGTTTCCACACACAAGGGGCACTGATATTAAAAAAAAAAAAAATCATTGGCCATGAGGTTTACCATCTTGCATTATTCACTTAAATTGTAGCAGTAGAGATGATGCCCCTAACACACAAAATATGATAGAGGGCCGCTAAGTAACCTTTAAAATTTAAATATTCATATTTGAAAAAGTGTAATGTTAGACAACATTTATATGTAATAAAGTGTGTGTGAAAGTTGTTACTCGGCATATAAAGGCAAAGTGTTTTAATTTATACTTTCTGTATCAAATGATGTGACAGTGGGTTAGCAGTTATGTAATTATTTCAAAACATGCCTCCAACCATTAAGCAAAAATGGATGTTGTAAGCAGCACTGTACCATGGTAAGACTATGAAGTAAATTAAAACAAAAAAGTTACAGTTGTGGTGCAATTGTTGCTCAGTGATTGTTAGTCTGTCAATAAATGCAGAATAACAGCAAGGTAATTTGTTTATTTTTATCTTGCATAAAATTTTTCATTAGTATAGCTGATGCAGTTTGAAAGTAATAGTAGTCTATATATTAAATAATTTACACTTTAAGAAAAATGTAGTCCCGTAATACTGTTTACAGAGGTGCTGGCACCCAGGCAGGGACTAATGGAAGTGCCAACACCTATCCTCACAATGGTATTAGGGAAAATACGGTACGAGTGTACTACTGATCACACTGTTACACTGGGAAAAAATGTATGATTACACTGTATTCACAAAGCACAGAGTGCAAAGGTTCACTTTTCTTAACAGTAGTGGAAAAACTTGTCTTCTTCTTACTTAAATTATACAGCTGCATTAAACAACTCTAAAACTAGTACGTGGTGACTTGATAAACTGTTAAGTACCCTGTATAGGATAAGAAGTCAGATGCATTAAATTCAAAACATGAGATCCAAAATTAATTACATCTTACTCTGGGCTAAGAACATCTTACTTTGCTTCTCAGGTCCTGCCAGAGTAGTATTACATAAAGGTGTCCCACCCGCTCAACTCGAATATTGCATGCCTTTGTTTGCCACCATGCAGACCTTATTTGCCATTTCATTACAAATTTCACTGGAATGGACACCATTGTCTCAGTTTAGCCAAAGCAAAGTGGCTACCCTTCAGGCTACTCCATCAGAACATCCCATATCCTCTCAGAATTAAACTCATTGCAGCTAACCCAAACTACAGACTCAGAAGCCTATCTGCTGTTGGACCTTCAGTCTAAACCCCCACCATAAAACCATTGTGCAGATCACAGCATGTTCTTGCCCCTAAACTCTGACAATTTTTGTCTCACAATCTCACCTATCACACAAGCTAATGCAATTTCAGGCCAGAATGCAAGCAGTTCTTGACTGGTCAAAGCAAATGCCATAAAACTGGGGGCATTATATAAATATAAATGCTCCCCTATAATTTCTCACCTATTTCATTCTGATTCTGTTCTACTCTATAGTTTTTCAATTAAGTATTTTTTTCTTCAGTGGTTTGTTGTAAGACATTAGTGATAGCATTCTGCAAAACCCTGTAGAATATGTAAATTTCAATCTTTCCTTATATTTCATTTTATTTGTACATCTTTTACTGTTCCTTTGCATTCATGTCCATGTGTTATTAGTCACATATCTGTTCTGTTATGCTTATACAGATATTTGTTATTTGTTTTTACAACGTGATTGTATCCTGGGCTAAACCCCCAGTTGGTCATTCTGTGATCAGTGCTCTACACACTAACCAAAATGTAAATGAAATAAAAATAAAAATAATACATTTATAATAAGTGAATCACTTATGTTATAGTCAAGTATGCAGATGTTTGTTGTTGCCTTAAAACAGGAAACACAGCAACAATGCAGCATATGGAAGTCTTAGTGACATTTTTAAATAGGAAGTACACAGTGTAAACTGTATCCTTACAGATACCAGTTAAATGAAACGTCTGTATCCAGTAAAACAACTGTTTTACATATGATAGATATATGTAGAGAGAGAGAGATATTATCTGGTACTAATAAGAGGATGATTGCAACTGCTTTCTGATATGCAGTCAGGAATAATGCAATTTGTTTGGAACTTAAGACAAGAATCATGGCTTCTGTAGGTCAGCTTTACTTTAGCAGCTTCGGTTAATTGAAGTTAGTGAGAGAGTCAGGTTTTAAACTGCACTGCCTAACAAAAACTTCAGCTTGGTGGCCATTGCCCATTCCTGATTCTCTGATTTGCTGCCATTATCTAGTTACTTGTGTTGCGGTGGTAAGTTGATTACCTATTCTTGTCATGGATCTGGTTATGTTCAGCTTTTGGATACCACTTTGCTCATATTTAACTTGAACAAGCTTGATCACTCAACTTTATTTTTGTTTGCATGCTACATATGGTAGCAGTGTATGTGGACTCAGAATGTGCAGTTGTTAAAGCTGTGATATCGCAGCACCTTGGAGAGAATGCAAGGCATTTTTTCTCTTTCATTTTTGATCATCGCTCTTTCTCCAAGATGCAGAGATCTTGAGGTGAGAATATATTAATAAGGTGGTATGATGTGTACAAGGTCTTATCCCTCCTTGGAAAAAAAATGCTTATTGTAATATTCAGTGACTGCAGCTGCATTATACTGAGTTGTGATTAACATATTTAGTTCATTTGTGTAAAATGCATAATAGTTTTGTGAACATGCAGCCAAGCAGGTGAGTTTAGAGCACTTTGATTTTGATCAGACGTAGTAGACAGACTTTAAATCTTTGATAGTTGTCATTTTTAGTTTGTGGTAGGCAGCAGCAGCAGTGAATCTGTCAAGTCTGCTGACTGGTCTCTGTCTCTTGAGCTGAAGGAGGTTGTTCCTTCTGACAGATTGCATGCTGAAGGTCTGCAACAGCTGTTGCTGTGGAATCCAGCATGCCAAAACACAAGCTGTTGACAGGTGGAGGAAAAAGAAATATTGAGGCTGTCTAAAATGACTTCTTATTGAAATATCAGGACTCATAATATAGTCTTGACAAGCTGAAAAAAAGACTAAAAGTATAGGTAAAAGCTAGTATTGAGCTTCACTCTTCTCCTGTATACTTGTTTTGGGAAAGGGGGCAACCTCCCCTGCTACCAATGTGGTAGGCAAGTTCCATAGACCCCCAAACTTAAAAATATACCAGCCCCCAAAATGGGAAATTCAGACAAATGGCAATTTCAGATTGAGTATGTGTGTGTGTGTGTGTGTGTGTGTGTGTGTGTGTGTGTATATATATATATATATATATATATATATACACACACACACACACACAGTATATATATATATATATATATATATATATATATATATATATATATATATATACACACACACACACACATATATATATATATATATATATATATATATATATATATATATATATACAGAGAGACAGAGAGAGGCATGCACACATGTCCAGATTTTCAGCCATTTGGTTTCCACATAATGGGACTTTGCATTCCAAATCCCAATATTTGAAATGGTCACTTTCTAAAGCTGCAAGATTAGGCTCCTTGAGGACTGTAGTTCTTGACCAATGATGGAATGAATCATAAAAATAAATTCCTTGTGTAACTGAGCAGATGTTTTTGTTGAATAATATAAAGATAACTGTGAGGGGCAATTATTTTGGGGGGGGGGTTCTGATGTGGGGCTATATTTATAAAGTACAAACCAGTGCAATACATGTGGTCTGCGCAGTGGAACTATACTATTTTTTTATATGTTTATAGTTGTATGCTAGGCTAATGACCACTAGGCCTACCACTCAACTGTCCAGATTTTTGTTTCATATTTTTGGTCTGTTCCTCATAAAATTTGTGATGTTCTGTAAAATCACTGAGAGCTGAATTCACTTAATAATGACAGACTGTTGAGTTTCAGACTTCATTATCTTTCAGCAAATGCACACTAATGCAAAACCCGTTACTCTAGTAACTGTCTAAGTTTATAACAACCATATTTAAAATCTGTTCCTGGTTTTGGGCATTTGTCCCCAATTATTTTTGGCTTTGTCCAGGTTTCTTGAGTTAATATGTTGAGAGGTATGCCACTAGGGCTCTTATAAGCCTAGATGTGCAACCCAAATGTAACCCATAAATTTGATTTATTTAGGGGATGATTTGTTGCTGACTGCCTCTGTGCATCAGAGATATAGGCGCCAGACCAGATGTGAATTTCTGATTATCCATCCATTGGTCCAAGTTGTGCTTAAATTGGGTTAGGGAGGACCTCTACTTCACATGGATGGGGAGCCTGTTCCAAAGAATGGAAATTCTCTGAGAAACATATCTTACTCTCCAAAATGTCCTATTTACGTCACACGCAAAAATTAGGTATTTTGATCTAAATGTTTGGATGCTGTTTGTGTTGTGGATATTCAAAAGGTTCATCAGACCTGGATCCCTGGATACCTTGTATGCCAGGCAAAGATCACCTCTCAGACTCAGAAGTCTGTATGATACCAAGTAAAAAAACTGGGCTTTGAGGCAATCAACATAGGACTTTACATTTACTCTCTGTATTCTTTCGATAAGTAACCTTTGTGGATGTTCCAGTTGCTGCATGTATCTCGTCAGGTACATATCAAAGGGGGCATTGTACCCTATGATTGGTCTGATGATGGCTGAGTACATTTGGGTGATGACATGTCTCGACCTAGATGGCATGCCCTTACTTAACAAGTTGAGCAATATATAGAAGGATTTTCTTACTAACTAGGACACATGTTGGTCGAAGGCTAGGTTACTATCCACATGAGTTTCCAGATCACTGACTAGTGAATCAACTTTTAGTGGTGTTTTATTGATTACATAGTTACCCAGCTTCCCAAAAGGTACTGTAATGCACTTTTTGACACTGAGTTTTAAGTCATGGCTTTGACACCACATGTCTGTCTATGTCAGACTCATCTTGAGGGATTCAATGACTGCTCCCAGTTTGCAGTCATCTTGGTTTTGACCTTCAAGAAGTAATTGCCAATGTGTTATAAAGGGATTTATGCCTAGTTCAGTAAATTTGTTGACAATGCCCAAGCGGGGTCTTGTATCAAATGCTTTAGCCAGTATGCATTGCTTTACCTTCATCCATTGCCTTAGTGACTCTTTCAAAGAAGCCCACCAGGTTCAATAAGCGTGATCTTCCTTTGACAAAGCCAAACTGGAATGAATCTAGTGCTTGGAGGTCTCATATGTCCTTGTTGATAATTTCCTTGATAATTCTTTTCATGGATTTGCAAATATGACTAGTCAGACTAATGGGTTTGCAGTTTCCATGATCTGTTAAAGGTCCTCCATTATGAAGGGGGATAACTGTTGCAGTCCTCCAGTCTTATGGCACAAAGCCTGTTTTAAGGCTGTAGTTAAAAAGTGACTCCAGGGGTCCCGATAAGTCATATTTCAGACTCTACAGGAGGCGTCCTGGGATGTTATCAGGGCTCATTGAGGCTGTGTTCTTGGCTTTACCAAACACAACTAATACATGTTCCTTAGTTATAGCTGGAGGGGTTATGTTTCAGGATATTTCTTGAGTATCGATGGAATGAATCAGGGCATGATTGGGGTGAGAGGGGGGGTAAAGTTTGAACTGGATTTGTCTACTAACAGTTTTGCTATAATACCAAGCACAGTGAATGTGGCGCCATTAACCACTAGTTCAGCACATTACTATGTGCTGCCCTTGAGGTTTCTGACATAGCTGAAGAAGGTCTTATGGTTATCATTCAACTGGGAGATTATCTTAAACCTCAAAGTTGGCTTTTTTACCTTATTTGTACTCTTAGTTGCCTGTTTAGTTTGAAGAGAGTATTTTTATCTTTATGGGAATTACCCTTCCTGATTTTTGCCATATTTTTTTTCCTTTTGATGTACATCCAGTTTAATTGGGGATGCCACCAGGGTGTTTTTTTCCTGGGGCTAGTTCTGAACTTACTTCTGTTAGGTACAGCTGCTTCTCTGTAACCACTGACATGAATGCAGAGAGTTTCTAAGAGCAATTCATTGTAGGCCAATGTGTTTTCAGGGTTTAGATAGGCACTACATTTTGACAAACCATCACTTAATAAAACTTAGTTTGCTAGGAATAGTTCCTAATTTTTACTTGTTTTACTGGGTTTGCAGAGCTGATTTTGATTTCAAATGAGACAGTTTTACAGTTGGACCTTACCAGGGAGGACAAGACATTGGGGTGGGTGAAGCATTCTCCCATATTTGTGAGTACGAGGTCCAGTATTTTGAAGCCTTTAGTGGGTGTATTCACTATTTTGTCAGGGGTGTTTGTATTTACAAAGTGCAGAAATCTCTGTGCTTCTAGATTTGAGAGCATGTTGGATTCCTAGTTTACAGAGTGGTAATTAAAGTCTCCTATGAGTAGGTTGTTAGGCTGGATGGTAAGGGTCTCCATTAGGTTGATGTATGCATTGTGAGTTTCTTGGGACATGGAGGGTGACCTATAGCTGGCTAGGATATGGTATGGAAATTTTATCTATGGTAATCTGCATGTGGGGTAACTCCAGTGTATTGTCCTGTTTGACCAACCTAGAGCCATGCTTGTTATTGATGTATATTGTGACACCTCCACCTTTAGCCCTTGTCTGTGCAGCTCTTAGTGTAAAAATGTGGAACACCCTGAAACCTTCCACTGCTGTGGTACTCTGATGCTTTAAACCATGTGTTTATAAATGCACAGATGCCTTTATTGGCAAGTGTAGTTGCCATTTAGCTATCAAAAGTTCGTAGCTTTGCCTGGATGGCACTGGACACCAGTAAAACACTTCTGGAACACAGGCTAGGATGCCAAGCTTTGCTGATCTCTGGGAAAATGAGCAGCAGACAATATGTATTAAAGGAAGTTTACTCAAGAGCAATAGTGGTTTAGTGAGTGGGCACTCAGTATCATGGATTTGGTTTTGTCCCATACTGATGCAAGAGGTCTGTATTAAGAATATTGGATCGGACTTCAGTCCTACAAATTAAGGTATCCTGCAATCCTGCCTACAAATGAGTGTAGCCCAGTGTGTTATGGTACTGTGCTGCAAGCTGGTTGCTAATGTGTTAAGGAAGCCAACTTACATTTGTGTGCACACAGACAGTTCAAGACCCTTTAGCATGACCTAAGAGAAGCATAAGCCCGCACTTCTAAAGTGTTCCATCTACCACTTCATTCACATTAGTGGTCATACTATACCACATAAATTATTAAATATTACCTATGGAATCTAGTGCCTCTCCAAACGATATTCATGCCATAGTGATTATCTCTATTTGATAATACTTCTATAAAAATTATCCCCAAAAGGTTTTCTAAGTTGATGGTAACTGATTTGACAATAACCCCTTATGAATTATCCCTGGCAGATAGTAATCCTTGCTACATCAGGTGTCAACCTGAATGCACACACACAGTCAGTACTTATATATTGGTGTATAATTGTCCTCTAAATTACATATCAGTCATTGCTGTGGATCGCTATCAAGAGTATGAGACCTGATATTTAAAGTGCTGACATTTAAAAAAAATAAATAAAATGAGATTCTTACAGCAAAGAGCAAATTGTGAAGCTCATGGTTAAATCTTTAAAGTGTTTTCACAACATCCCACTTGTATCTGGATGTGGTATCCCCATGGCCTTTCGATGCTTATGCTCTGCCTTTGAGATCATTGCACCTCATATTACTCATATTAGGTAAAACATTGTACTGTACATCAATCTTGGTCTTAGTATACATTCCTCAACATTTGTACTTGTAATTCTGTTATTCAAAAGACAAAATACTATGACTGAACTATCACTTCACAGACAGAATACTCTGACTGACATATCCATTCACAGGCAGAATACAATGACTGACATATCCCTTCACAGACAGAATGCCATGACTGACCTATCACCTCACAGACAGAATGCTATGACTGACCTATCACTTCACAGACAGAATGCTATGACTGACATATCCCTTCACAGACTGAATGCTATGACTGACCTATCACCTAACAGACAGAATGCTATGACTGACATATCCCTTCACAGACAGAATGCTATGACTGACCTATCACCTAACAGACAGAATGCTATGACTGACCTATCACTTCACAGACAGAATGCTATGACTGACCTTTCCCATCACAGACAGAATACTACAGCTGAAGAAACAACAAAATGTATGAAAACAGCTCCAAAAACCAAATGACAAGACCAGTAAAATCCGTTTATTCTTCACTCTAGCGCCTCGGCCACAGTAAGCCTTCAAGGAGTAAAATGCTACACACTCTTCACATGTTATATAATCACATTAATTAACACAATAAAAATACATCAATTAATCACTTAAAACACAGAATATTCAGTTGAATTAAATTACACTTCTCCAACTGCAATCTGCATTTAAACCTCTAGGACACAATGTACCATACTTCAAAATAAAAACAGTTTCTTTCTTTAAAAGTAACTTTTCAACAACATTCACATCAAATTCTTCAGCAGCCACTTGTTGCAAAACAGTTGCTTGTAAAGTGTCATTTGATCCATTGTGATAGTCAAAAAAGTGATTAGCTAATGGACTTTCTTTTTTGTTGTTCCTAATGTCCCTTAAATGTTCAAGTATTCTAACCTTGAACATTCTTTTGGTCTGACCAATGTAAAACTTATTGCAACCATACCTTATTGCATAAATTACCCTGTTTGTCCTGCAACTGAATGTCTCATTTGAAATAAAAGTTATATTATTAATCTTACTAAATGTTCTATAAATATGAGAACAGCAACTACAATTTCCACACGGGAAAGTGCCCTTTTCCCTTATTTGTAAAGATATTTCACACTCAGGCCTATAAAATTTTGTATGTACCACCATATCTCGAATACTCTTTCCTCTTTTATAAGAGAACATTAATTTTTTTCTCAGTAATTTATCCAATTCACCAAAATTATATAAAAATTTCCAAAAATATAAAATACTTTTTTTGATCTCATTACTACAAACATTATAAGTTGACACTAAGAAAAAAATCTCTTCACTATCATTACTCTTATAATTATTATTTACATAATTTCTATCAAAAATTGTTTTATTTTGTTCCTTTTGTCTCACTTCTATTATTCGTTTTAAATCAGCGTCTAATTTTGTTACATCATAGTTTCTTCTAATAAACATATCTTTAGTTAGTTGAATTTCTTTTAGAAATACTTCATTATTATTGCACAAACGTGAAATTCTAAGAAATTCACCATAAGGTAAAGCTTGAATAGTCTGCCTAGGATGGCAGCTAGTGGCTTTCAAAAAATCATGTGTTACACCAAATTTCCTACATACACTAGTAACTACCGGTTGGCCCTTAATGCTTACTAACTTAATATCCAAGTAGTTAACTGTCTCTCCATATTGTAACCCTTCAAAAGAAATATTAAACCTATTCCGTTGAATAGCCCTAACAAAATTATGTATTTCTTCTAAACCATCTTCACATAAAAAAATCAAGTCATCAATGTATCTATAATAGAATTTAACATATTTCTTAACAAATACATTATCATAGATACATTCATTTTCAACTAACCCCATAAAGATGTTAGCGTACATTGGTGCAAATGGGGAACCCATTGCAGTACCCTGTAACTGATGGAAGATCATCTTATCAAAACAAAAATAATTATTTTCCAAACAGAATTGAACAAGGTCTAATACATAATGTGTAAATGGATAGTCACCCATGCTTTTAAATATTGCCTCTAGACCAAATTTATGTTGAATGTTTGTGTACAAACTCTTAACATCTAGAGTTAGCCAAAACATATTCTCTTTCCATATTACATCTTTTATTTTATTTAAAAAGTCAAAAGAATCTTTTATATATGAAGGAAGACTAACCGCTTCCTTCAATAATATCCCATGTAATATGACACCAAGATTATGTAGAAAATAATGTCTAGCTGAAACAATTGGTCTACCTTGCGGTTTACTATAATTCTTATGAATTTTTGGTAAGCAATAAAAATATGCTGGACTTGTACCAGAAAGTGTCAATTTTTTATTCACATCAGAATCTGTCCAATAACCCAAGCGTAAACCTTTATGAATTAAATTCAAATATTTTTCTTTAGCTTGAATTATCACTTTGCTATCCACTATACAATAAACAGACTCATCCATAAGTAAATCTAAGCACATGTTTAGATATTGAGTATGATGCATAATAACTATTTTGTTACCCTTGTCTGATGGCTTTATCACCAATTAATTTTGCTTTGAAATCTGTATTAATTGTAGCCATTCCTGTTTAGTAAGATTATATTCAACTCTCTGTCTATCCAAATGTTTTACTATGCATTCTACATCAAAATCAATCATGGCATAAAATTTATTAATGCCCTCATGTTGAAAAAGGGGCATAAAACTACTATTAACATTCACCCTAGAGGTATAGAATAACATAGCTGACCTATCACCTCACAGACAGAATGCTATGACTGACATACACTTCACAGATAAAATGCTATGACTGACATATCCCTTCACAGACGGAATGCTATGATTGACATATCCCTTCACAGACAGAATACTATGACTGACATATCCCTTCACAGACATAATGCTATGACTGACATACACTTCACAGACAGAATGCTATGACTGACATATCCCTTCACAGACAGAATGCTATGACTGACATATCCCTTCACAGACGGAATGCTATAACTGACATATCCCTTCACAGACAGAATACTATGACTGACATATCCCTTCACAGGCAGAATGCTATGACTCACTTGTCCCTTCACAGACAGAATGCTATGACTACCCTATCCCTTCACAGACAGAATGCTATGACTGACTTATCCCTTCACAGGCAGAGTACTATGACTGACATATCACCTCACAGACAGAATGCTACATATCCCTTTACAGACAGAATGCTATGACTGACATATTCCTTCACAGACAAAATGCTATGACTGACATATCCCTTCACAGGCAGAATGCTATGACTCACTTGTCCCTTCACAGACAGAATGCTATGACTACCCTATCCCTTCACAGACAGAATGCTATGACTGACTTATCCCTTCACAGGCAGAGTACTATGACTGACATATCACCTCACAGACAGAATGCTACATATCCCTTTACAGACAGAATGCTATGACTGACATATTCCTTCACAGACAAAATGCTATGACTGACATATCCCTTCACAGACAGAATGTGATAACTGACATATCCCTTCACAGACAAAATGCTATGATTGGCCTATCACTTCAAAGACAGAATACTATGGCTGACATATCACCTCACAAACAGAATGCTATGACTGACATATCCCTTCATAAACACAATGCTATGACTGACCTATCACCTCACAGACAAAATGTTATGGCTGACATATCACCTCACAGACAGAATGCTATGACTGACCTATCACCTCACAGACAGAATGTGATGACTGACATATCCCTTCACAGACAGAATGCTATGACTGACCTGTCACCTCACAGACAGAATACTATGACTGATGTATCACTTCACAGACAGAATGATATGATGGACATATCACTTCACAGATAGAATGCTATGACTGACATATCCCATCACAGACAGAATACTATGACTGACATATCACCTCACAGACAGACTGCTATGACTGATGTATCACTTCACAGACAGAATGCTATGACGGACATGTCACTTCACAGAAATAATGCTATGACTCACATATCCCTTCACAGGCAGAATGCTGTGACTGACATACACTTCACAGACAGAATGCTATGACTGACATATTGCTTTGCAGACAGAATGCTATGACTGACATACACTTCACGGACAGAATGCTTTGACTGACATATCCCTTCACAGACAGAATACTGTGACTGACATATCACTTCATAGACAGAATGCTATGACTGACATATCACTTAACAGACAGAATACTATGACTGACATATCTCTTCACAGACAGAATGCTATGATAAATATCACTTCATAGACAGAATCCTATGACTGAAATATCCCTTCACAGACAGAATACTATGACTGACATATCACTTCATAGACAGAATGCTATGATTGGCATATCCCTTCACAGATGGAATGCTTTGACTGAGATATCCCTTCACAGACATAATGTTGTGACTGACATACACTTCACACACAGAATGCTATGACTGACATATTACTTAACAGACAGAATACTATGACTCACATATCACTTCACAGACAGAATGCTATAACTACATATCCCTTCAGAGACATGCTGTGACTGGCATATCCCTTCACAGACAGAATGCTGTGACTGACCTATCACCTCACAGACAGAATGCTATGCCTGACCAATCCCTTAACAGACAGAATGCTGTGACTGACATATCCCTTCACAGACAAAATACTATGACTGACATCACTTCATAGACAGAATGCTATGACTGACATACCCTGCACAGACAAAATGCTATGACTGACATATCCCTTCACAGACAGAATACTATCATTAGTAGAGTATAACTTTTTTTCTTTTTCATTGAAGATATTTTTGCCCTTTAATTAGAGACCTGGTCTGTCATTTGGCATTGTGCCACCCCATCTTTGATGCACTGCATGATATTTCTTTTGACTTCTGGATGTGATGGGACAAAGGCAGCTTTATAAAGTGATATGTGGTAACTGTATATTTGCATATATGTATACTTCTTGAGGTATATAAGCTAGAGTTGAGCACCCCTGTTAGTTTGCTTGCTGTCACTCTTCCCTTTCTAGAGGTTAGTGCTACGCAGCCATGATGCCTCCTGCTCTTGGGATAACATGTTGAACCTTCTGCCTTTTATTCCCAATCCACCCTAAATAGTGTGTCAACATCCAGGTGATGTGATGAACCTAGTTCACAAGTGGTGTGGGTAAGTATGTTGTTCATCAATGAGCTAGCGCCTGTATGTTAACTCTGAATGATTAGGACTACATCTTGTGTGTTGAGTGAGACCAAACAATTGTGCTACGCTAAAGTGGGTGCACAGCTTTGCATTTCAGTGGTATAACATGAATGTGTATGGTGGTGGCAATACAAGACAGTATGATGACATACATGAGAGGTGCACTTGGATGCTGTGCTTGCATTTTAGATACAGTACCAAAACATGTTTTAGTATGATGCATTCATGATAGGTACACTAGTACAGGATACTTGGAAGTGATGTATGCAGTATAGGTACATTGTGTGACACCAGTGCACTGACCCAGTAATCAAGAAGCCTCAGTCCTCACCACTAGCACGAGTGAGCGGCATGCATATTGGGAAAGATAACAAGTACACACACAGTAAATTACATTTTCCCTTAAGAGCACACAGAGATCACAGTCAGTCTGGGGCTGGATTCTCCATTTCTCTCCAGATCCCAATAAGACTCCACACTGGCACAGCCATAGAGTGGAGTCCTTAGCCAGGGTTCAAAGCCAAGTCCTCCCAGCACTCCCTCTGTCCAACCAGCATGTCATGTACCTGCCCAAGTAGCTCACACACACACACACACACACACACACACACACACACACACACACACACACACACACACACACACACACACACAGATATGATTTGTATACAAACACACAGACTCACCTGGGAAAGGCTGGCACAGGTTAACTAGGTATACCCTTTCTGCCCAGGCTACAAGGTAGTAATCCACTGCTACCAGAATCCCTGCTTATCAGCTACTATAAGGCCTTTCCCAAAGGGTTCCCAGTTTATACTGTGCAATATTATTATTATCCACTTGGTAAGTGTGACAAACAGCAAGGGTTATTTGGAGTGGCCTTGTACAGTATCACTATATACTTCCAATGTATTCTAGAGTTTAAATTATCTCTACAGCCACAGTTGAAAGGTTTAAAAATATGTAATAATAAATAATAAAAACACAACACAAATCTTCTCAATTCAACACAGTGCTAGTCAAGAGTTCAGAAATCACAGGAAAATGCTTTAAATAATACTGTAGAATAGTCTGACATAAATATAGAAAACAGCTAGACTAACTCTGACTAAATTCCTATCTAACTAAGAGCAATCACAGTTCTAAATAAACTTACATATAGAGCAAAGGCAGAGTACTGGTGAGTGATGTTCTTCAGACAAAATCCAAAATGCTATTGGATTCTCTGTGTTTCTGAGAAAGTCCAAAAAATAATACATTACTGCTGATTCACTTTAGATTACATCATTCTTGACACTTCCCTGATTCCCAGGCTAACAGAAACTCAAGAGTTTTAACATTTCTTTGATCTTGCACCTGGCCCAGAAACTACAGTAATAAAAGACATTATATATGTAAAATCCAGCAATTAACTCTGGTCTCAAAACAATCGAAGGAATTCCTCAGTCCAGAAATTATGTCTCCGAACTTTGAAATCAGTCATACAATGCTTGACTTATCAGCTTTCTTCCAGCAGAGTGCACTGTGGTTACATTTTTGAAGTTCAACATTTAACACAGTTTTCTTACATTTAAGAGGACAAGCCTGTGGATTATATTCATCTTTACAATGACATAGAATTATTTACAAAATTCTATCTAGTTAGGCTGGCAGCCTTCGCATATCTTCATATATCCCCCCCACCCCCCGGAGAACTCAAGCTAGTTTTTCAACTGACTCTTGAGAAACATTGCTTGAGAGGGTTAGGTCTATCTCTGTATACCTTACCCCTTTCCCTGTCTTGAGAGCCCATTTGCGTTGGCATTGCTAACCCCACTGCAGTGCCGCACTGACATATCATATGCTTGCAGCCGTAGGCTCCATCTTAGCATCTTGGCATTTTGCTAGCTGGCTCAGTGTAACCATGTTAGGGGATTGTGATCTGTAACTACAGTGAATTTTCTTCCATACAGGTAAGGTTGAAGTTTCTGCTGGTCCCACACTATGGCTAGATTTTCCTTTTCTACAGCTGCATAGCATTCATCCCTGGGTTGAAGCCTATGACTGAGATAAACCACTGGGTGCTCTTCTCCCTCTGAAGAAATCTGGCTAAGTATAGCCCACACCCCATGGTTTGAAGCATCCACCTGCATAAAAAATGATTTCCTGTAATCTGGACTGACTAACACAGGGGGGTCCTCCTAAAGCTTCTTAAGCGTCTGGAATCGCTGCTCACATGTTTGGGTCCACACTACCTTATCTGGCCTGTTTTTCCTTATCAGGTCTGTGAGGGGAGCAGCTATGGTACTATAACTGAGGACAAACTTTCTGTAGTACCCTGCTGTCCTTAAGAATGCACTCACCTGCTTTTTGGTAACAGGTGCAGGCCATGCCTGAATGGCTTCCACTTTGGCAGATTCTGGCATGATCTTACCACTCCCCACTCTATGTCCCAGGTAGGAGACCTCTGCCATATCCAGATGACATTTGCTGGGCTTAATGGTCAACCCTGCCCTCTGTAGTCTGCCCAGCGGCTCCCTGAAATGCTGAAGGTGCTCTTGCCAGGAATGGCTGTAGATGGCTATATCATCTAAGTAAGCAAGGGCAAACCCTCCTGCTCCTGCTAGAATATGATCTACCAGTCTCTGGAAGGTTGCTGGGGCATTTTTCATCCCAAAGGGCATCTTTGTGAACTCATACAAGCCAAAAGAAGTCACAAAGGCTGACCTCTCGCTAGCACTGGGAGTCAAGGGCACCTGCCAGTGACCCTCGGTAAGATCAGTGGTTTTAAGATACTTAGCCCCACCCAGCTGCTCTAGGACCTTATCTGTCCTAGGCATGGGGTAAGCATCTGACTCTGTGTGACTATTTAATTTCCTGTAGTCTACACAGAACCTGGTGCTGCCATCCTTCTTTGGCACCAGCACCACTGAAGAGACCCAGGGACTGTTGGACTCTTGAATTACCCCTTATTCCAGCATCTCCTTTATCTCCTCCCTCAGAGTCTGTTTGACTCTCCCAGGCACTCTATAAGGGGCCTGCCTAATAGGCCTTTGGGGTCCTGTAGCCACCTGGAGCTGCACCAGGTGGGTGCACCCTGGTTTCCCAGTGAACATGTCCACAAACTCTTGTAACACTGCTCAGATTTCTCGAACCTGGGTAGGGGATAGCTGCTGGGACATTGCTACCCCTTCCACTGAGGTGTCAGTCCAAGCCTCACTGAGGAGATCAGTCATCAGATCTCCCTAAGACTCCTCCTGTAATCCACTGCAAATACTCAGCACAAGGGTCTCCCTGTCATGGTAAGGTTTCATCATGTTAACATGGTACAGTTTGTGCCCCTGCCTCCTACCTTGCAGTTCTACCATGTAGTTAACATCACTTACCTTACTTACCACCTTGTAGGGTCCCTCCCAGGTTGCTTGCAGCTTGTTGTGTCTGACAGGAATGAGAACCATTACCTGCTGCCCTACAGCGTACTCTCTATCTCGAGCATTCCTATCATACCAGACCTTTTTCTGCTATTGGGCTTCTGCCAGGTCCTCCTGGGCCAAGTCCATGAGTTCCCTGAGCCTTGTTCTGAGGTTTAGGACATATGCCACAACAGACTCCTTGTGAGATTCACACTCACCTTCTCACTCATCTTGTATTTAATCTAGAGGTCCCCCCACCCTATGCTCATACAGCAACTCAGAGAGTGAAAAACCTGTGGATTTGTGGGGAATCTCTCTGTAACCAAACAGATGGAGCAAATATTTGTCCCACTCACTCTTAAACTGGTCTGTAAATGCCTGTAGCATGGACTTGATTGTAGAGTTTAACCTCTCAACAAGACCGTTAGTCTGGGGATGGTAGGGGTGGTCTTCAGGTGCTTCACCCCACAGTACTTCTGCAGACAAGCCAGCAGGTCTGACATTAAATTGGCACCTTAGTCAGTCAGTATTTCTTTTGGGAAACTTACCCTGCTGAAAATCTCTAACAAATCATTTGCCACATTTTCTGCCTCAATGGAGGACAAAGCCACTGCCTCGGGTATCTTGTAGCATAATCTAATACCACTAGGATATACTTTTTTCCCTGTGGAACGTGGGTAACTCAGAGGCCCCATAATATCCATAGCTACCCTCTGAAATGGCTCCTCAATCACAGGCAAAGGCATCAAAAGAGCTCTCACCTTGTCTCCTGCCTTGCCTACTTTGGCACCGCTCACAGGTCCTGCAGTACCCTGTTACATCTCTGGAAATTTCAGGCCAATACAAGTTCTGCATAATTTTATGCCCATATGACCTGCAAAGGGAATATCATGGGCTATGGCTAGAAGTGCCAGAAGGTAGGCTCTAGGCACTACCAACTGCTGTATCCTCTCACCTTCTAGCCCTCCCTCAGGGGTCCACTCTCTATATAGTAACCCTTTGTCACAGTATACAGATTCCCCTTACCCTTGAAAATCAGGTGCCTCCCTAGCTACCTGTGTCAGGCCTTGTGTAGTGTCTGAGAGCTGAGCCTGTCTCAACTCTCTCTTTGTAACTATTCCCAGCTTCTCTTCCACAGGAAGTCTGGCATCCTCTGACAGCGGTGCCTCACTGTCAGCCTCGATACTACTACTCACCTCTACCTTTACAGTCACTCTATCCAAGGGAACATCAGTACCCACAAGCAGCTGTAACTAACCTTTAGTCTCACTGCTACAGAGTATCTCCTTCCCTGAAGTAACCACCTCACTAGTCCTGGCTGCAAGTATGTGGTCTGTCTACATCTCCCCCAGGCTACTAGACCCACATGCTTGTCTCAAAGCCTGGCTGCATAAACACATGGTACTGCCTCATCAAAATATTTCGCTATCAGGACATCTGCAGGATAGTAGTTTGGTACTCCGGTTGTCTCCAGACAACCTGCTATTGGCATTTTGTCTTCCCCACTTACTGGCTCCCTCACCTTTTGTTCCCCACCTTGCCTCTGTGGACAGCTATATGCCACCTGCCCCCACTGGTTGCATTCAAAACATTTAACCCTAGGTCCTGGATGTGTACCTGGACTAGTGGCTTCCCCTGCTACTGGCAGATTCTGTTGGGACAATCTGGGCTGCCAACCATGGGTTCCTTTCGACCCATGAGCAGTACTTGGGAGTCTCTTTCCTGTGCAGTGATGCCCTGCTTGTCAGGTATAGGTCTCCCTTCTTCCCCAACTCATCTGAAGTAGCACATTGTCTATCAGCTAACCAGATGCTCATGCCCTCAGGCAAAGTGCTAAGGGGTTGTTTCCTCACCAAAATATCTGCCAGCCCTTCAAAAGTGGTGACCTGACATCCACTCTGCTACCTATGAAAATAAGGACTCCGTTTAACAGCATATTCACACACACTTTCATCTGCCTTGCGTCTAGGGTCATGAAACTTTTTCCTATAAGTTTCAGGTGTTAGCTTAAAACATTCTAACAGACAATTCTTAGCAGCAGTATAATCAAAGAATTCCCAATCAGAAAGTTTAGAGAACACAGTTACAGCTTTACCATGGAGTAAGGGCACCAGGAACCGTACCCAGATCCTTTGGTCATAATACTGTTTACATACCCTCTCAAACATATGAATGAAACTAACAAAATTATCTCCCTCTGTAAACTGCGTAAGAAATTTACTGACCTTTTGTGCTTCTTGGGTCTTGGTTACTCCATTCCCCATTAGCTCCATGACTTTGGCGAAGAGTCAGCAACTTCTTTTAGTGCTGCCTCTGCCTGTCCTTCTCCTCAGCTTCCAGGCATAGCAGTTTCTCATTATACTCAGCCTGTAGATGTCTCAGTCTCTCTGCTGGTTCTGTTTCCAAATGCCTGGCCTACAACTTAAGACTCTTTAGCTCCAGATGGATTTTATGTCATCTGCAGAAAGACTGAGCTGTCCATTCTCTGAGTTATGTACATCTCTACGACCAGTCTGATCATCATCCTCCTGATTGCTGTTTTCTGATGCAGCTGTGACCAAAGCTGCAGTCATGTCTGCCTTAGTCAGGTTTCCATACACCAGTCCCTTAGCCTGACACATCTCAGCCAACTGGCTCCTTGTCAGCTTGCCATACTCATCTGTTGACATGCTTGTCTGCTCTTCCTGACTATGTAAGGTAACAAAAAAAATAAAACAACTGTGATCTGAACTCTGAATATTCACTGCGTGGCTGGTTTAGAGTACAAAAACACCTTCAGTGATCACTGTACACAAGCTACAGGAATTCACTATCCACACCACTACAAGCCAGTTGCCAACCAATTAATATGTGGTGTGGCTATCCCACCACTGCCAACCAATTAATATGAGATGCCCATGCACTGACCCAGTAATCAAGGAGCCTCAATCTTCACCACTAGCACCAGTGATGGGTGTCCACATTGGGAAGGATAACAAGTACACACACAGTAAAGTACAATTTCTCTTAAGAGCACACAGAGATCACAGTCAGTCTGGGGCTAGTTTTTCCCTTTCTCTCCAGATCCCCACTAAGACTCCCCACTGGCACAGCTGTAGAGTGAGTCCTTAGCCAGGGTTCCAAGCCAAGTCCTCCTAACACTCCATCTGTCCAACCAGTGCTTTGTGTTCCTGCCCAAGTAGCTGACTCACACACACACACACACACACACACACACACACACACACACACACACACACACATGCACACACACACACACACACGCACACACACGCACACACACGCACACACACTTTGAGATGTGATTTATATACAAACACACAGACACGCCTGGGAAAGGCTGGCATAGGTTCACTAGGTATGCCCCTTCTGCCTAGGCTATAAGGTAATAAACCACTGCCACAAAAACCCCTATTTATCAGCTACTATAAGGCTCTTCCCAAAGGGTATCCAATTTATACTCTGCAATATTATTATCCATTTAGTAAGTGTGACTAACATAAAGGCTTATTTGGAGTAGCTTTGTACAGTATCACTATATACATATGCAGTGTACTCTAGACCTTAAATTATCTCTACACATAACATCCACGGTTGAAAGGTTTAAAAATATTTAATAATAAATAATAAAAACACAAGTCAAATCTTCTCAGTTCAACACAGTGCTAGTCAAGAGTTCAGAAATCACAGGAAAATGCTTAAAATAATACTCTAGAATAGTCTGACATAAATGTAGAAAACAGCTAGACTAAATCTGACTAACTTCCTATCTAACTATAAGAGCAATCAAAGTTCTAAATAAACTTACATATAGAGCAACGTCAGAGTACTGGTGAGTGATGTTCTTCAGACAAAATCCAAAGTGCTATCTGATTCTCTCTCTCTGAGAAAGTCTTAAAATAATACATCACTGCTGATTCACTTTAGATTACATCATTCTTGACACTTCTGTGGTTCCCAGGCTAACAGAAACTCAGAGTTTTAACATTTCTTTGATCTTGCACCTGGCCAGGAAACTACAGCAATAAAAGACAGTATAGTATATATGTCAAATCTAGCAATTAACTCTGGTCTCAAAACAATAGAAAGAATTCCTCAGTCCAGACATTATGCCTCTGAACTTTTAGCTCAAACAGCCATACAATGCTTGACTTATCAGCTTTCTTCCAGCAGAATGCACTGTGGTTACATTTTTGAAGTTCAACATTTAACACCGTTTTCTTACATTTAAGAGGACAAGCCTGTGGATTATATTCATATTTACAATGACAGAATTATTTACACATTTCTGTCTAGCTAGGCTGGCAACCTTCACATATATTCACACACTGTACGGCATGCATGGCTCTGGTTCATGCATGGTGTCTTCATTGGTACAACATACTTAGAATTGTGCATGCATGTTAGGTACACTGGAACAGTATGTTTGGGGATAGTGTATGTGATACTGTCACTGTACATCATGTTTGGTTAAGATGCTTGTATAAAATATAGGTTGATATAGCATACTTAGGTATAGTGACATGAATGAAAAGTACACTGGTACAGTGTAAATGGAAATAGTGTATGTACTGTATGTACACTGTGCAACATGCTTGGTTATGGTGCATACATGATATTTACATTAATACAGGATATCTAGGTATAATCGGATGTATGATGAGTGCACTGATGCATTATGCTTGCATATTGTGCATGCATTTTAGCTACAGTAGTCCTTGCGTAATGGGTGTTCTGGTACAGTATGACTTGGAATGGTGTATGCTGTAATGATGCACTGCACAGAAAGCTTGGTTCTGGTGCATGCATGAAAGCATATGTATATTGATTGAGCATACGTGGGTTTGATTACATGCCTGATAGGGCCACTGGAACAGCATGCATAGAAATGGCATCTGCATAACAGGTACACTGGGAATGGTGTACACATGCTATGTGCACTGGTACAACATAATTGGGAATAATGCACACATGATGTGTACAATGCCCAGCATGCTTGGGTATGGTGCGTCCATGATAGGATTACTGCTGCTGTATGCTTGGGAATAGTGCATTTAAGACAAGTGCACTGGGTCTGTATGCTTGTGTATGGTATATGCATAACAAGTACACTGGTTCTGTATGTCTGGATATGGTGCATACATAGCAGGGCACTGGTTTGGTGTGCCTTTGTATGGTGCATGGATGGCAAGGCACCGGTTTGGTGTGCTTGGGTATGGTGCATGCATGGCAGGTGCACTGTTTTTTTGTGCTTGAGTGTGTTGCATGTGTGACAGGTGCACTGATATATATGGGTGGGTATAGTGCCTGCATGACAGGTGCACTGGCTCTTCATATTTGGGTGTGATGCATGCATGACAGCTGCACTGGTTCTGTATGTTTGGATATGGTGCATGCATGACAGGTGCACTGGTTCTGTATGCCTGGGTTTGGTGCATGCATGACAGGTGCACTGGTTATGTACTCTCGAGTTTGGTGCATGCATGACAGGGGCACTGGTTCTGCATTCATGACAAATGCAGTGGTTTTGTATGTTTGGATGTATGAGAGGTGCAGTGGTTTTGTATGTTTGGATGTGGTGTATGCATGACAGGTGCACTGTTTCTGTATGCTTGGGTGTGGTGCATGCATGACAGTTGCACTGGTTCTGTATGTGACTATTTAACTGTGACATTCTGTATGCTTGGGTGCATTCATGACAGGGACACTGGTTCTGTATGGTTGAGTGTGGTGCATGTGTGACAGGTGCACTAATTCTGTATGCTTGGGTGTGGTGCATGCATGGCATGTGCACTGGTTCTGTATGCCTGGGTATGGAGCATGCATGACAGGTGCACTGGTTATGTACTCTTGTGTGTGGTGCATGCATGACATGTACTGGTTCTGTATGCTGGGATGTGGTGCATGTGTGACAGGTGCACTCATTCTGTATGCTTGGGTGTGGTGCATGCATGGCATGTGCACTGGTTCTGTATGCCTGGGTATGGTGCATGCATGACAGGTGCACTGGTTATGTACTCTTGTGTGTGGTGCATGCATGACATGTACTGGTTCTGTATGCTGGGATGTGGTGCATGTGTGACAGTGCACTCATTCTGTGTGCTTGGACATGGTGCACTTACGACAGGGACACTGGTTCTCTATGCTTGGGTGTGGTATATGTGGGACAGGTGCACTCATTCTGTATGCTTAGTTGTGGTGCATGCATGACGTGTACTGGTTCTCTATGCTTGGGTGTGGTGCATGTGTGACAGGTCAGGTGCACTGATTGATTTGCCACATTAGTAGGCTTTAGATAAAGTCATCCTCTCCTCTTAGTCTATATCCCATAGATCCACAAAGATTAAATGCTATCTTCAGATTATAACAGTGAATCAGAAATTCCTGTGTGGTACATTAATTTTTTTGCTTCTCTGACAGCAAGGAAACAAATTTGCTAACCATCTGTAGTGGCAGTTTTTTAATCACAGCACAATGTGCAGTTCTAAGATTTCATTCTTATAATAAAGTAGTTTGAGTACTCTTTGGAGTAGGACAACAAAACTTGTGTATGGTCTCTACCAGAAGTCCCTACCAGAAGACCCGAATATCTGAATGTCTGCACTCCTTAAAAAGGAGAACTAAATCTGTGAAGACTGGTAGAGATGGGTGAAGGCTGCTAGCCTAGCCAGATAGAATTGTGCAGATAATTCTATTATTTGCAAATATGACTGTTGAACTTAAAACAATGTGGCAACATTGCCATCTGCTGTAAAGAAAGCTAAGTCAAGCATTTCTTGTTGGTCCTTTGAAATTAAGATTATTTCATCACTGCCTTTGATGTTTTACAAGTCGGCTTCAGTCCGGCTAGATGAAGGCTTCCTGTCTATTTTTTAAGGTTAAAGTTAATGACCAGAATTTACACGTGGAATGTCCTTTATTGCTCTAAGTGTAAAAAAATGTAAATGCAGTTTCTGTCAACCTGGGAACACAAGGAAAGTGTGAAATGGTGTAATGTTTCATCAGAACTGCAGTTTCAATTTAAACAGAGAGAACCAGAAGGCATTAAGCATTTTTGTCTTTATATCTAACTCATCAGCACTCTGCCTGTTGTCTTATGTAAGTTATCTTAGACTTGTGTTTTATTTTAGATTAGCTAGAATTTAGAAAGACTAGACTAAGTGTTTTTCTGTGATGTCAGAACTGTACTACTGATTTATTTTAAGTATTTCTGTGTGATCTCTGAACTCTTGACTAGCTCTGTGTAGTAGAAAGTATTGTCTTGTGGTTTTAATTATTTATTATTAAATATTTTAAAACCGTTTAACTGTGGCTGGTTTGTGTAGAGATAATTTAAGCTGTTAAGAGTACTTGCATGCCTTTGGTAAAACTGTACAAGGCCACACTAATAGCTTTAGCCCTGGGCTATACTACCAATTGGATATTAATATTGCACAGTAATAATTGGACACCTTTTTAAGTGCCTTTGAGTAGCTCATTGTTAGCTGGGTGGTGGCAGGGTACTACTGTATAGTCTGGCTAAAAGGGGTACAGATGGAGAACCTGTGCCAGCCTTCACCAGAAGTGTCTGTGTGGTTGTATAACCTCTCATCTCAAAGTGTGTGTGTGTCAGCTACTTGGGCAGGGTCATGAAGCACTGATTGGACAGATAGGGTGATGGAGATTTTAGCTTGCCCAGCTAGGCTGAGATCTGGACCCTATAGCTGTGCCAGTGGGGACCTGGGGAACAAGGGAGCGATTAGGCCTGGACTGACAGTGATCTCTGTGTGTTCGTAGAGGGAAATTGCCCTTTACTGTGTGTATTTGTTATCCTTTCCGCATATATGAGATGCCCTCTCTGTTGTTAGTGGTGAAGATTGAGGCTGCTTGATTGCTGGGCCAAGGCACGGACATCACATATTAATTGGTGGCAGTGGTTGGGATATCCACCTCACATATTAATTGGTGGCAGTGGTAGGGATATCCTCACAATTATTTATCAGCGGTGGGATATCCACATCACATATTAATTAGTTGGCAAATACTAATTGGCTTGTAGTGGTGTGGGTAGAGTGAATCCTGTAGCTTGTGTATAGTGAGCATTGAAGGTGTTTTGTACTCTAAATCAGCCATGCAATGAATAGTCAGAGTTCAGATCACAATTGTTTTATTTCTTTTGTTAGCTTAGTTAGTCAGGGTGAGTAGGCAGCATGTCAGCAGAGGAGTATAGAAAGCTGACAAGGAGCCAGCTGGTGGAGATGTGCCAGGCTAAGGGACTGGTGCATGGAAACCTGACTAAGGCAGACCTTATTGCAGCCTTGGTTACAGCTGCATCAGAAAACAGCAACCAGGAGGACAGTCAGACTGGCAGTGGAGATATAATTCCCTCGGAGAATGGACAGCTCAACCTTTCTGCAGTGGACTTTAAAATCCATCTGGAGCTAAAGAGACTTGAGTTGCAGGCCAGGCATGTGGAATTAGAAGCAAATGAGGGACGTTTGCAGGCTGAGGAGAATGAGAAACTGTTACATCTGCAAGCTGAGGAACAAGAGAGGCAGAGGCAGCATGAGAAGGAGATGCTGACTCTTCACCAGAGTCATGGAGGTAATGGGGAAGGGAGTAACTGGTCCACAGAAGCACAAAATGTCAGTAAATTTCTTCCACAGTTTAAGGGGGGGGGGTAATTTTGATAGTTTCGTTCATATGTTTGAGAGGGTATGTAAACAGGGCTCTGGGTACGGTTCCTGACCCTCTTACTCCATGGTAAAGCTGTAACTGTTCTGTCCAAAATGTCTGACTTTGCATGTTTTGATTATACTGCTGTAAAGAAATGTCTTTTAGAACTGTTTAAGCTAACACCTGAAATGTATAGGAAAATGTTTTGTGAGCATAGATGCAAGGCAGATGAAAGTGTTTGTGAATATGTTGCTGAATTGAGAACTTATTTCCATAGTTGGGTGAGTGGATGTCAGGTCACCACTTTTGAAGGGCTGGCACACCCTTTATTGAAGGAACAAGCCCTTAGCACTTTGCCTGAGGACATGAGGATCTGGTTAGCTGATAGAAAATGTGCTACTTCAGATGAGTTGGGGAAGGAGGAAGACCTATATCTGGCAGGCAGGGCAGGTCTGCACAAGACGGGGACCCCCAGTACTGCTCATGGGTCTAAAGGAACCCATGGTGGTTAGCACAGACTGCCACAACAGACTCTGCCAGTAGCAGGGGAAACCACTAGTCCAGGAACACATCCAAGAACTAGGGTTAAATGTTTTGAATGCCACCAGTGGGCCATGTGGCATGCAGGTGTCCACAGAGGCAAGGTGGGGAACTAAAGGTGAGGGAGCCAGTAAGTGGGAAAAACAAAATGCCAATAGTAGGTTGTCTTGAGATAGCAGAGGTACTAAACTACCATCCTGCAGATGTTCTGAGAGGGAAGGATTTGGATGAGGTAGTACCATGTGCTTATGCATTTACACGCAGTGAGGCTAGGAGACAAGCATGTGGGTCTGGTAGCCTGGGGGTGACCCAGACAGACTGCATACTTACAACCAGGACTGATGAGTTGGTTACTTCAGGGAGGGAGCTACTCTGTAGCAGTGAAACTGAAGGTGAACCACAGCTGCTTGTGGGCACTGATGGTCCCTTGGGCAGAGTGACTGCAAAGGTAGAGATGAGTAGTAGTACCTAGGCTGACAGTGAGGCACCACTATCAGAGGATGCCAGACTTCCTGTGGAAGAGGAGCTAGGAAGGGTTACGAGGAGAGAGTTGAGACAGGCTCAGCTCTGAGACCCTACATTGCAAGGCCTGAGGCAGGTAGCTAGGGAGGCACCTGATTCTCAAAGAAAGGGGGACTTTGTATACTGGGACAAAGGGTTACTATACAGAGAGTGGACCCCTGAGAGAGGGCTAGAAGGTGAGAGAGTACAGCAGTTGGTAATGCCTAGAGCCTACCATCTGGTGCTTCTAGCCATAGCCCCTGATATTTCCTTTGCAGGTCATATGGGCATAAAATGTACAAAGAGGCATATTATGCAGAACTTCTTTTGGCCTGGAATTTCCAGAAATGTAACAGAGTACTACAGGACCTGTGAGCAGTGCCAAAAGATAGGCAAGGCAGGAGACAGGGTGAGAGCTCCTTTGATGTCTTTGCCTATGATTGAGGAGCCATTTCAGAGGGTAGCTATGGATATTGTGGGTCCCCTGAGTACCCCAAGTTCCACAGGGAAAATGTATATCCTTGTGGTAGTGGATTATGCTACACAATACCCTGAGGCAGTGGCTTTGTCCTCCATTGAGGCAGAGAAGGTGGCAAATTCTTTGTTAGAGATTTTCAGCAGGGTAGGTTTCCCAGAAGAAATACTGACAGACAGAGGTGTCAGTTTCATGTCATACCTGCTTGCTTGTCTGTGGAAGTCCTGTGGGATGAAGCACATGAAGACCACCCCCTACCATTTCCAGACTAATGGACTTGTTGAGAAGTTAAACTCTACAATCAAGTCCATGCTATGGGCATTTGAAAATCAGTTTTATTGGGAGTGGGACAAATATTTGCCACATCTGTTGTTTGCTTCCAAAGAAGTTCCCCAGGAATCCACATGTTTTTTTACCTTTTGAGTTGCTGTATGGGCATAGGGAGAGGGGACCTCTAGATTTAATTTGAGATGAGTGGGAAGATGAGTGAGAGTCTCACAAGGAGTCTGTTGTGGCATACATCCTAAACCTCAGGACAAGGCTCAGGGAACTTATGGGCATGGCCCAGGAGAACTTGGCAGAAGCCTAACAACAGAAAAAGGTGTGGTATGATAGGAATGCTCAAGCTAGAGAGTATGCTGTGGAGCAGCAGATAATGGTTCTCATTCCTGTCAGACACAACAAGCTGCAAGCAGCTTGGGAGGGTCCCTACAAGGTGGTAAGAAAGGTAAGTAATGTTAACTACATGGTGTAACTGCTAGGCAGACGGCAGGGGCACAAATTGTACCATGTTAACATGATAAAACCTTACCATGATAGGGAGGCCCTTGTGCTGAGTATTTGCAGTGGATTGCAGGAGGAGTCTGAGGTAGATATGGGAACTGATCTCCTCAGTGAGGCTCGGGCTGACACCTTGGTGGAAGGGGTAGCAATGTCCCAGCAGCTGTCTCCTACCCAGGTTCGAGAAGTCCAAGCAGTGTTGCAGGAATTTGGGGACATGTTCACTGGGAAACCATGGTGCACCCACCTAGTGCAGCACTAGGTTGATACAGGACCCCAAAGGCCTATTAGGCAGTCCCTTATAGAGTGCCTGAGAGTGTCAAATGGACTCTGAGGGAAGAGGTGCAGGAGATGTTGGAACTAGGGGTGATTCAAGAGTCCAACAGTTCCTGGGCCTCCCCAGTGGTGCTGGTGCCAAAGAAGGATGGCAGCACGAGGTTCTGTGTGAACTACAGGAAATTAAATAGTCACACAGAGTCAGATGCTTACACCATGCCTAGGACAGATGAGGCCCTAGAGCAGCTGGGTGGGACTACGTATCTTACAACCAATGATCTTACCAAGGGTTACTGGCAGGTGCCCATGACTCCCAGTGGTAGAGAGAGGTCAGTCTTTGTGATCCCTTTTGGCTTGTATGAGTTCACAAAGATGCCCTTTGGGATGAAGAATGTCCCAGCGACTTTCCAGAGGCTGGTAGATAATATCCTAGCAGGAGCAGGAGGGTTTGCTCTTGCTTACCTAGATGATATTGCCATCTACAGCTATTCCTGCCCAGAGCACCTTCAGCATGTCAGGGAGGTGCTGGGTAGACTAAAGATGGCAGGGTTGACCATTAAGCCGATCAAATGCCAGGTGGGTATGGCAGAGGTCTCCTTCCTAGGACATAGAGTGTGAAGTGGTAAGATAAGGCCAGAACCTGCCAAAGTGGAAGTCATTCAGGCATGGCCAGCACCTGTTACTAAAAAGCAGGTGAGGGCATTTTTTAAGGACAGCAGGGTATTACAGAAAATTCATCCACAGTTATAGTACCATAGCTGCTCCCCTCACAGACTTGACAAGGAAGAACAGGCCAGATAAGGTAGTGTGAACCCCAGCATGTGAGCAGGCATTCCAGAAGATTAAAGAAGCTTTGGGAGGACCCCCTGTGTTAGCCAGTCCAGATTACAGCAAATAATTTGTTATGCAGGTGGATGCTTCAAACCATGGGGTGGGGACTGTACCTAGCCAGATTTCTTCAGAAGGGGAAGAGCACCCAGTGGTTTATCTCAATCATAGGCTACAACCCAGGGAGGAATGCTATGCAGCTGTAGAAAAGGAATGTCTAGCCATAGTGTGGGCATTGCAGAAACTTCAGCCTTATCTGTATGGAAGGAAATTCACTGTTATGACAGATCACAACCCCCTAATATGGTTAAACAGAGCCAGCCAGCAAAATGCCAAGTTGCTAAGATGGAGCCTGGGTTTGCAAGCATATAATATATCAGTGCAGCACCATAGTGGGAGTAGCAATGCAGTGCAGATGGGCTTTCAAGACAAAAGTAGATGGGCTTTCAAGACAGGGAATGGGGTGAGGTATCCTCAGATAGACCTGACCCTCTCAAGCATCGTTTCTCAAGGGTCACTTGAAAAACTAGCTTGAGTTCTCCTGGGGGGGGATGTGAAGACTGGTACAGATGGGTGAAGGCTGCCAGCCTAGCCAGATAGAATTGTGCAGATAATTCTATCATTTGTAAATATGAATGTTGAATATAAAAAAATGTGGCAACATTGCCATCTGCTGTAAAGAAAGTATGTCAAGCATTTCTTCTTGGTCCTTTGAAATTAAAATTATTTCATTACTGCCTTGATGTTTTACAAGTCGGCTCCAGTCTGGCTAGATGAAGGCTTCCTTCCTATGGTTTTAAGGCTAAAGTTAATGACCAGAGCTTACATGTGGAATGTACTTTATTGATCTAATTGTAGAAGAATGTAACTGCAGTTTCTGTCAGCCTGGGAACACCAGGAAAGTGTGAAATGATGTAATGTTGTATCAGAACTGCCATTTCAGTTTAAACAGAGAGTACCAGAAGGCATTAAGCATTTTTGTCTTGATATCTAACTCATCAGTACTCAGCCTGTTGTCTTATGTAAGTTATCTTAGACTTGTGTTTTCTTTTAGATTAGCTAGAATTTAGAAATACTAGACTATGTGTTTTTCTGTGATATCAGAACTGTACTACTGATTTATTTTAAGTATTTCTGTGTGATCTCTGAACTCTTGACTAGCTCTGTGTAGTAGAAAGTATTGTCTTGTGGGTTTAATTATTTATTATTAAATATTTTAAAACCTTTTAACTGTGGCTGGTTTGTGTAGAGATAATTTAAGCTCTTAAGAGTACTTGCATGCCTTTGGTAAAACTGTACAAGGCTACTCTAATAGCTTTAGACCTGGGCTATACTACCAATTGGATACTAATATTGTGCAGTAATAAATGGACACCCTTTTAAGGGCCTTTGAGAAGCTGATAATTATTAGCTGGGTGGTGGCAGGGTACTACCGTATAGCCTGGGTAAAAGGGGCACAGCTGAAGAACATGTGGCAGCCTTCCCCAGAAATGTCTGTGTGGTTGTATAACCTCTTATCTCAAAGTGTGTGTAACCTACTTGTGCAGGGACATGAAGCACTGGTTGGACAGAGAGGGTGCTATAGATTTTAGCTTGCCCAGCTAGGCTGAGATCTGGTCCCTTTAGCTGTGCCAGTGGGGAGTCTTATTGGGGACCTGGGGAGCAAGGGAGCGACTAGCCCCGGACTGACTGTGATCTCTGTGTGCTCCTAAGAGAAATTGCACTTTACTGTGTGTATTTGTTATCTTTTCCTCATATATGAGATGCCCTCTCAGTGTTAGTGGTGAGGATTCAGGTTCCTGGATTGCTGGGCCAGGGCACGGGCATCACAAAATCATGTACATATTTAATTAAGAACAAAAACAAACACTACTGCTCCAAGGACACACAGTCTGAATAGTCCAACAAAAATTGTCAATAAGAAAAGGGTTGACTGGTGTGTAGGCTGATATAATTTTATAAGCAAGCAGTTGAAAAGTTCCCAAAATATGCGTAATGCTTTATATACGACTATGTCCCTTGAAATGATGGCAGTGTATAACAAGTTTGTTTGATACTCGACACAATAGGCAGTGATGCTATATAGCCAAAGGTGCCTTATTTCAGAGAATATACATTCATGCTATGTAGCCAACAGTACCTTATTTTTGAGAATATACATTCGTAGCCATTCTCATATCTCCGTGAAGGTATACAAGTATATAACTAATCCGCTCAGCCGGTATTCACCTCTCTAAGTGTTTCACAAACGAACCTCTCCGGATAATTCTGGCAACAAATAGTCTAACTTTTCAGTTCGCAACCAATATATGCAATACAGATAGTTCACAGCACCTCTAGCAGTATAATCCAAATATTGTAAATCCACCAACTCTATTCCTCTGACATACGTTTTGCGAATACAAGACGCAAATATCTTGAAATAGATAAAGCTTTTTATTGTACAAAGTAGTCGACAAACAAACAATCTCGGCTAGCGCTTTCACCTACTGGCTTCCTCAGGCCGTTAAATTAAGAATGTTAATTCAGATTATATATAACTTCACAATTCAAAAATTCCTGATGTCATTTCCTGTTCTGGTTAAAAATGCTTAGTAACTATTTAAAAAATAATGTTACAAAGTATCACATCACATACTATAAATTAATGTTGAATCAAACGTTATTTCAACTTCTAAAAATAAGCAGATATTTGACTAATACTGCAACAGTACATTCTATGCATCATATAGGATGCGCAAGAATTACAAATAACAAAATAATGCTGCCTTATGTCATGTCCTGTTGTGATTCACGTAATGTGTATGAATACTTAATGCAAACAATAACATCTAATGCACTAAATTCCAGTTATGGTTATTAACCTTGAGTGTTAAAAATCTAAATTAAAATTACTAAACAAAATTATTATTTAAAAAGTGTATAGTGCGTCTACCATTTAAAATTTCAGTTTTTCACTTTTTCTTAAGGAGTCTCTTTATATAACACTCGTAATAATATATAAAAACAAGGAATGATTTATATATTTTTCATAGACTATGTTTATATATAGTGGCTGTTCATTAATTCATATCTCTACTTCATATTGTTTATTATACCTGCTCATATTTATATACCGCTTCCCTAAGCTATCCTTACAAAAATGAATATTATAACAGTGTGTATTAAAATACATATGTATATATTAATGTTAACGTAATTATATATTTCTTCAAATTAATTTGATTTTTAATTTCTCCACCTACCATATGTATACAAAGTTATGATATATATCCGCCTTACTGATTGCTAGCAGGGTAGGTCAGCAGTTCATATCTATAATATATAAATGGAAAATATGCGAATATTCGCATATTACTCTGAAATTAAATTTTCAGTTTCTCCACTCATCATATATATACAAGGTTAGGATATATAACCGCCTTACTAATTGCTAGCGAAATAAGTCAGTAGTTCGTGTTTATATTATATAAACAAGGAATATATGAACACTCGCACATTACTTGAAAGGCAACAATTTTATCATATTGGGCACGATATAAAATACTAGATATAGAAGTATTAGTAAAAATATAAAATGTAGGTATAAATAGGTCATCCTAATGTATATTTTTTATTATTAAATTATCTGTTTTTTATATGTTTTTTATACTGAATCGGATATACTACGCTGCTTCTATTCCATATATAAAGTCTGAACTAGTGAAATTACGGCAAATATGGAGATTCACTTATCACTTAGTATAAGACATATAACATGATCTGTTAGTTTAGTGACAGCTTAACAAATATATAATTACTTAAATTATTCATTAAACAATTTAATCATCTATTTCCAATACTCTTAATGTATAATACTATTCAAGTCCTGGATTACTATAATCAGGAGATGTATATTATGTTCAATTAAATTAATCATTTTCTTTAAAAATAAATAAAATCAATATTTAATATTTAATATATTATTAAATTAGTATTCAGAATATTCTTAGTTATATAATTATTGTTGCCATTCGATTTAATACAACTTAATACAACAATTGATTGCCTTAATATCTAATTTCAAATAACTAATTAATTATTCCCATATTTTTTAACATCTTCCTGTTTAAAATATTTGTATAATTAAAATCAGTAATAAATAAATTTCATATATATGCATCTCTATTTATATGTGTATTAGTAACTTATAGGTGAACTTGAAATTATTATTATTATAAAATATTTAATGAAGCAATTATATTGAATATTGATATACACCATCCATAGTATATATTTAGTATTCCTTGTATATATAAAAACCTATCTGTAATAGCTACATTCATTCAGATAAAATACTTAATTTTCTAGCCTTTAATACAGGCTTAATAGGAATTCTGTCATTGAGACCCAGTTTGTGGTCGGCTCTTAGACGAATAATCCAATTCATTTCCAATTCTTCAGTTTTATTGGAAATGTCTCCCCTCCTGATATTTATGGAATTATTCTGTAACACCTTAAATCTAAATGTGTGTTCTACAGATGTATTGGTGACATGTTTGGACAAGGCATTAGTTATAGAGCATATTCTTATATTATATAGGTGTTCCCTGATGCGGTCCTTTAACCGTCGATCAGTCTTGCCTATGTAGAAGGCAGGACAGGCTACACATTGGGCTATATATACTATATGCTTAGTGTTGCAAGTGGCCTTTGCTGTCAATTTATATTCCTGTAATGTAACAGGGTGTATAAATATTGCATTTGTATCAATATATTTACAATGGTTACATTTCATGCATGGTACAGTGGCCTGTTTTTCCATTCTATGTGTTAATTTCCCTGATATTCTGTTAGGGCCACATAATTTCCTGTATAAATTGGATTTGTTTTTATATGTGTACCTTGGAATTACTCCAACTATTTCACATATTTCAGGATTAACAGTTAAAATCCCCCAATATTTTTCATATATATGTCTAATACAAGTAATATCTTGTGTATAATGTAGAATAACTTTCATTTGATTATTATTCTTATTATTAACATCATCCAACTGTCCCAAAACTTGTGTATAATAATTAGAAAAATATGGAGATGCTCTACCTTCTCTCATATGATAAACATTGTCTAATTCTATACCTATCTCCTGTTCATTATATGATCTCGCTATAAACTGTTGTTTTAAATTCTGAATTTGCATATTATATCCATCTGTAGTTGAATTTAATCTTGATGTTCTCATTGCTTGGCCCCTTATAACGTTTTTAAAAACAAAGCCTGGGTGCATGCTTTCCCTATGCAGTATTGTATTCCTATAGCAACTCTTCCTATATATGCCTGTGTTTAACATTCCATTACTTAATTTTTCAACGTATACATCCAGGAAACTAATTTTATATTGTGATGTTTCCATACTAAATTTTAAATATTCAGTGTGTTTATTAATTTCATCTAGAAAAGCATCAAGATTCCTTCTATTTGATGTCCACACCAAAAAGAGATCATCTACAAATCTATTATATAATCTCACATATCTCTTAAACATTGGCATTTCAAACAAACATTGCTTTTCCCAGTCAGCCATTACAAGGTTGGCGTAGCTATTGGCACATGATGTGCCCATAGCTACGCCATCCTTCTGAATATAGACTTCATCTTTAAATACAAATATATTGTTGCTCAAGACCATATGAATGAAATCACATAATACTTCCTGTTGTGCAGGTGTATAACTAGAATCTGATAGTAACCTCCTATTTATACATTCTATACCTTGGTTATTGGGTATAGATGTAAATAGGGATTGTACATCTAGTGTCACAAGCCATACCTCAGTACCCAATTCAGCATCAGATGATTAATTTAATTGAACATAATATACATCTCCTGATTATAGTAATCCAGGACTTGAATAGTATTATACATTAAGAGTATTGGAAATAGATGATTAAATTGTTTAATGAATAATTTAAGTAATTATATATTTGTTAAGCTGTCACTAAACTAATAGATTATGTTATATGTCTTATACTAAGTGATAAGTGAATCTCCATATTTGCCGTAATTTCACTAGTTCAGACTTTATATATGGAATAGAAGCAGCGTAGTATATCCGATTCAGTATAAAAAACAAATAAAAAACAGATAATTTAATAATAAAAAATATACACTAGGATGACCTATTTATACCTACATTTTATATTTTTTACTAATACTTCTATATCTAGTATTTTATATCGTGCCCAATATGATAAAATTGTTGCCTTTCAAGTAATGTGCGAGTGTTCATATATTCCTTGTTTATATAATATAAACACGAACTACTGACTTATTTCGCTAGCAATTAGTAAGGCGGTTATATATCCTAACCTTGTATATATATGATGAGTGGAGAAACTGAAAATTTAATTTCAGAGTAATATGCGAATATTCGCATATTTTCTATTTATATATTATAGATATGAACTGCTGACCTACCCCGCTAGCAATCAGTAAGGCGGATATATATCATAACTTTGTATACATATGGTAGATGGAGAAATTAAAAATCAAATTAATTTAAAGAAATATATAATTAAGTTAACATTAATATATACATATGTATTTTAATACACACTGTTATAATATTCATTTTTGTAAGAATAGCTTAGGGAAGCGGTATATAAATATGAGCAGGTATAATAAACAATATGAAGTAGAGATATGAATTAATGAACAGCCGCTATATATAAACATAGTCTATGAAAAATATATAAATCATTCCTTGTTTTTATATATTATTACGAGTGTTATATAAAGAGACTCCTTAAGAAAAAGTGAAAAACTGAAATTTTAAATGGTAGACGCACTATACACTTTTTAAATAATAATTTTGTTTAGTAATTTTAATTTAGATTTTTAACACTCAAGGTTAATAACCATAACTGGAATTTAGTGCATTAGATGTTATTGTTTGCATTAAGTATTCATACACATTACGTGAATCACAACAGGACATGACATAAGGCAGCATTATTTTGTTATTTGTAATTCTTGCGCATCCTATATGATGCATAGAATGTACTGTTGCAGTATTAGTCAAATATCTGCTTATTTTTAGAAGTTGAAATAACGTTTGATTCAACATTAATTTATAGTATGTGATGTGATACTTTGTAACATTATTTTTTAAATAGTTACTAAGCATTTTTAAACCAGAACAGGAAATGACATCAGGAATTTTTGAATTGTGAAGTTATATATAATCTGAATTAACATTCTTAATTTAACGGCTTGAGGAAGCCAGTAGGTGAAAGCGCTAGCCGAGATTGTTTGTTTGTCGACTACTTTGTACAATAAAAAGCTTTATCTATTTCAAGATATTTGCGTCTTGTATTCGCAAAACGTATGTCAGAGGAATAGAGTTGGTGGATTTACAATATTTGGATTATACTGCTAGAGGTGCTGTGAACTATCTGTATTGCATATATTGGTTGCGAACTGAAAAGTTAGACTATTTGTTGCCAGAATTATCCGGAGAGGTTCGTTTGTGGAACGCTTAGAGAGGTGAATACCGGCTGAGCGGATTAGTTATATACTTGTATACCTTCACGGAGATATGAGAATGGCTATGAATGTATATTCTCGAAAATAAGGTACTGTTGGCTACATAGCATGAATGTATATTCTCTGAAATAAGGCACCGTTGGCTATATAGCATCACTGCCTATTGTGTCGAGTATCAAACAAACTTGTTATACACTGCCATCATTTCAAGGGACATAGTCGTATATAAAGCATTACGCATATTTTGGGAACTTTTCAACTGCTTGCTTATAAAATTATATCAGCCTACACACCAGTCAACCCTTTTCTTATTGACATATTTAATTAACTCAAGAAAATCAGTGCAATTCAATAGTTCAGTGAACATGATAATTGAGAAGAAATGACTTCCAAAAGTAGATGGACTACTGACAACAAATATCACAAAGTATTTTTCAGACAAGGCTATCAAATTACTGTAATGGCATTCTACAGGAGATGTGTGCTCAGAACTTATGAAATGCTTCAAACATATGCAACAGACACGGCTAGTTCTTAGGAGTGAAGAGTAAACAAATTAATTGGGATCTGCAAGTTATCCAGGTGATAGGGAAATGGACTTACTACCTGTGTTAGCAATACTTTTTCTGTGGTGTACTTCTGAGGACAGATAGCAAGTCACACTACTTCCATTTGCTTTCAAATATTATTTCCATACTCTAAAATATAAGTGTGGTGTCAAGAGATCTTTAAGGGTTATAACTCCCTAAAGTAAAGTTAGACTGGAAATAGTCAAAGCAGTCAACAGCCTCATCTTGGGGCAGTGATGCAATGTGTCTTGTTAACTGGTGTGGATTACTTCATGGCTGCATGAAATATAGCTGCATTGAGTAAGGAGGAGGTCTTTCTTATACAACTCACACAAGCAGGCATAAATATCATGCAGTTGGTCATGAAGAATTAGCTTTGATACTCACCTTCTCATCCTGAACAGTCTCCTTAGTTGATATCCCTTGAGTGAAATGGACATATGGATGCCATCCACAGGAGTTTCATTTATTCAGCTATGAGCGTTTGACATTCATGAAAGGTGGTGGTACTGATAACTGCAGTATTCTTAAGACTTCACTGTTGTTAATCATCTTTATTATTCAAATGAAGCTTGCAGGAATGAGTATGACTAGCCACATAATGAGTAAGATGTCTGAGTGAAAAGTCCCGCAAGCAAAGTAGAGACATTCGTAATACATTCAGTCAAGTGATTTGTAAAAAAATGTAATCCTCAAGGTAGCTAGTGCATAATGTGAATATTTTTAAGCCATATACTTGTAAAACTGCATTAAATAAATAATGTTGTCGGGAGGTTATGATGAACTCATCAACTTACTTTTTAGAGATGGTCAATGGCAGTATTATAAAACTGGAGGAGGGGTGGTGTGCAAAATCACTCCTTCTTACACTGCTGGATAAAATTGTAAATCCCTTTATGCCATGCAGTTTGTATTTTGAAAGAAGAACTAGGAAACGACAATCTTTGAGGTTAGACATGTTAATCCATGGTAAGCAAAAAAGGGTTGGAAGATAATGACTGTGGTTACATAAATAAGTCATTTCTGCTTATTGGGTGTACTTGTTTATGTCCTTGACTTTTGTAGTTTTATTTATTTTTATTTTATTATTCTGCTCCAAAGGAGTAACAAAAAAGAGTCAACAAGTTAATCAGGCATTATGACAATGAATTTAAGTACAGTAACTTAGATTGTGTTACTAAAGACGCACAGATGATGACGATGAGATGAAATCCTAAGGTAACAGCAACATTATAGTGCACCATATGTAGTGCTTTTATTTACTGCTATTTGTTTAGGACTCTTACCTTCACACTGGCCTGCTCTTTCTATAGCTAATCAGCATTGAAAAATTATTACTTCCTAGAGAAGGGGCTACCTTACAAAAATAGGGACTGCCCCTTCTGAAATACGTCTGTTTTTTTTTTTTTTTTAGAATTTAGTAAGAGAAGGAAGCAAACTTTAAGAATGTAGCTGATAGTCCATCAGTCCCATTTAGAGCCGTATTGTTATCTCGGTTATGAGATAACATAAACATTGGTTCTTTTGAGATGAGAGGGCTGATGCAAGAGAGTTAATACTGGATGTGAACAAGTGGCACTGCTGAATCAAAGTACTTCAGCAACCTCTAGTTAGTTCTGCTGTGATGGGTGTAAGTTGTCCCAACAGATCACTTTATTTATATTTTTAGCTCGGTCATCATCCATGGGAGGGTGGCCTCTTTTGTGCTCTGATATTTAATGGAGAGTAAGTCACCATGTTTAATATTGATGATTATGATCAGGTGTTTGATCCTATCCAACTTTTATTAGTTTGAGACATGGATGCCAACAAATTCACTTCAAGAGCAAAGTTCAGCCCCTCCCACAAAAAGAAAAAGAAATTTTATATTAAGCACTTTCTTTTCTTTTTTTTACTATTCAACACACAAACTCCTGCTGTACAAGCTCAACATTCCCATCAAAGTATTATTTGCTAAATACACTTACTTTTGAAATAACTTAAAAAGTTCGCCACAAATTAATTGCCTGCCTAACCTTCTGTATTATTCCATCCCAGTAGTTCACAATACTTTTGTTTCTTTTCTAAAGCTATATCTCTTCCTCTGATGTGTTTTTTCTTATAAAGAATATGCTACTTACCTTCACTATATCCCCTATCCACTTACTTTTCTCTTTATTCAGTTTTAATCCTACAAAATGTATTCTCATTTTAGCAACTTTAATTACCTCAACCATTCATAATTTATTTTTTATTAAAATGAAAATACCTGCTTGCAAAAAATATTCATAATCTGTATACCACTTTTGTTATATACCTACTCAGCTTGACTTGTCTCTCATCACCATCAGTACATTCATTACTTAACAAAACTGTTTTCCCAGTTAATGGGCAACCATGTCAAAAACCCTTATTCATCTTTAATCCTTCCTGTCATCAAACTTTTACTCAGTAAATTCATCTAAGAGCACTCATAAATCTATCAGAAACGAGTCACCTTTTTACTATAACCATGACACCTCAAAATATTTCAGACCTGTACAAGATTTAAATTCATATGCTGCAGTTATATCACAGGCAACCAACTTAACGTTTTCCTTTTTACTGCCACATTCAACTACCTCTTTAACTAAAATCGATATTCACTTACCTTTCTACCAGAAATGTCATATACTCTGTCACACACAACCCCTTGCAAAGTTTTCGTTTTCCTAATCTGCAGACATTTTATTACATCTTGCAGTGTATATTACCTAAAGCAATAGGATGCCAGTTTCTTATATTTATCTCCTTTCTTCCATCTAAATGTAATTACTGTTTTTACTAGTCTCTTATTCACCACCCTTTCATTAAGCCATTCATTTTTAACTTTTAACAGATCCCTTTTTGATTTATCTCTTAAAGTCTTTATAAGATAAACACCCAGTATCATTGTTGCCTGGAGCAATATTCTCATTAACCATAAGAAAAGTATTAGTTCAGTTCTTCCAAACAAATTCCACTTTCCATCTTGTCCCTTAAGTTGTCACTTATTGCAGTAATCTCCCAATTTACTGACTGCATGACTTCATTATAAACCTGATGCGTGTACTGACAAGCACTCCCAGTTATCTATCAATGCTTACTTCTTCTGTTACCATACTCAACAACAGATAGTTTGTATTTTTTCTCCCTCTTAGCTGATTTCCCTGTAAAAGGCATATCCTTATTCTTTTCCTCTCTTAAGTACATTGTTTTATTTCCTTCTTTTTATTATCTGATTTATTTTCCTTAGTTTTTTTATATAGTTCTTTCTCCTTTTTGTGAAAACATATCCTCTGTAATATCTGCCGATATTGAAAGTATTGGAGGGTGACATAATGGATAAGGTATTTAACTCACAGACGATGGTACAGTGTTTGATTCTTATCAAGGAAAATTGGCTAGGCCCAAAAGTGTTCAAGGGGCAGCTACCCCGTACTTAACTTTGAGCAAAATTGTTTTATTCTTTTGCTTCTGTTTTTGTTACAAGCATTTCTTCTTCTATTAAATTTTTCTTTATATGTTTTTATTTGATTTCCACCCACCATTTAATATAGTTTGTTTAATATTTTCATATAACTTCATGTTATTTCCAGAACTCATTATTTCACTCCTTCAGATCACTATCCCAGTCCATTCAGCAGTCAGCCTTGTTCTATCCCTCATTATTCTAATGTTTTCATTATTTACAACATATCTACCTCATATTGCACAATGATCAGTCAAAACTAATCATGTTTTACCTCCTCTATTTTCTTTCAAGGGTTTTGATAGCAAAAAAAAAATCAAAATAAGTCTGCCTTTACTCCTTGCCTTTAATATACACATAATATTTCCTAGCTATTACATATCACCAGTTTCACAAATGCCTTTCAGATTTTCATATACTGTGCTTCTCCCCTTTTTACATACAGTATCATTGAGGTTTCCTTCCATGGTATTGCCCCTATTCAGTCAAACAGTGTCTCATATCTTCAAAAAAATCTCACCCTTTTAATATTCCAGTATGCAGAAATGGCCATTTACCTGAAAATTCTCTTTCACCTTCTGCAGTCTTTAATAACCATCCCTCTAAATAGTCTTGTAATCAAGACATCCAAAATGTTGTCTCTAAATACAACTATTAAACCCGGCATCTCTTTACTCCATATGTGTATATAATCCTTTCATCCCATGAAAATTCAAACAATTGCCTCTTTTGCTTTTCTGAATATCCTATAACCTACAAGCAAATCACATCACCCTGAGTTTTCTTATACCATTTATAAATTAGCAGTCTTTATACATCACTAATGATACTATTAACATTTATAGATGTTATTAAAATGCTGTCTGTCCCCTTTAACCTTTACCTTTTTAGTTTGCTTTCTCGATTTTCCTTTTGTACCCTAGTGACTACAGAAGCTTCAGTGTCCATTGATTCCATCTCAGAAAGATCTATATTTTTCTGCTATTCATTTTCTGTACCCAGTATTTTATATTGATTTGTAACCAGTATATATTTACTTTCAGGCAATATTTTCATACTTCATTTTCTATATTTGCTATTCTTGTATAGTCTACTCACAAATGTCTCTCTCATTTTTCTGTCACATGTTCAGTTTTCCCTTGGTTAATGTCTGTCATTATTACTTCCAGTTTCAGTTTCTGGAAGTTGTAAATCACCCTCATTTTTAACATTATTATTTTTAAACATTTTATAGTCAATCACAAATGCCCTTCTACACTGCATTTGTTGAATACCAGTGTATACTCTTTAGTAGCATCTCCTGCCTCCTCACACTGATTGCATTTCGTACATGGAGTGTTGCCCATTAACTGATCAAATGTAGCAAATGCTTGGTACGTGACAACATTTCTTGTCTTTAACATTCATTGTGACCCATTGTTCCCATTTCCAAACTACCATCACATCAGCAAATTTGTTTTTTTCCAGTCAAAAGAGCTGTATTTGTCCATCAAACACTCTTCTGTTTTTCTGTGGAAATATCATCAGTGCAAAGGTGTAAAATAATTGTCTTTTATTTTTACTTAAGAAGTCATTTCTGAAATAAAATAGTCCTTCCAAAGTGACTTATCTTTAGACACATTTAAAAAAGTCTGCAAAGCTACAGGCTAGCTCAAAGCAACATCTGCATGCTTTTCCTATCCTAAATGAATCACTGAGTTGACATCAACAACTTTAAAGTGTAATACCTTAATAACATTGTCCCACATGTCATTCCTGTCCATGTGGACATCCTTGATTTTCAAAGTCTGAATCACTGGTCACCATCTTCTTTTGATAAGAGTACTATGTCATTTCTGACTAACAACCCCCCCTAATGAGCATAACTGTTTTACCAGTTCCAGCACTACTGTTGCTCTTCAACTGTGATACAACACTTTACTTAATACCTCATCATTCTGTGGTAAGAGAGGATCCAAAACAGTAGAACTACTATCCTCCTTCATTTTTCCATCAGACATTCACCTTTATGGGAGCCACACCACAGTCTCTGATAGCAATGGATTTGTTTTCCATCTGTATCATCTCAATTGGTCACTTTGCTGGTCTCAGGCTCATCCTCTACCCAATTTCTTGGATGTTATGGTAATTAAAGCTTCAGATAACATCTTAACACCAGAAGTATACCGTAAATTCCCTAAATATAATTCCCTTCTCCATGCCTCCAGCTATCATCCCTCACATTTATTTATTTATTCATTTATTTTATTTTATTTTACATTTGTTAACCGGGGGTGTCTGACTGAGCCGAAAAGACCCTTTTTCAGCAGAGGCCCAGGGAGAAAAGCTCCACAAAGAAAAATTACAGACACATTTAATTATTTAGACATGATCAGTATACACACAAATTACAAGAGACATGTTTTTACAGTGGTATGCTAAGCAGTTACAGTGGAGAGAACAAACAAAAAAAATATTAATTTTAAAAATAAAGGTAATTTATAAATTTGTGGTGTACAGCTGAAATTTGGAACATAGGTAGAATACATACATAGTACACAGGTACAGTACATACATTGTAGATTAGCCAGTGTTTGTAAGTAAGATTGAAAACTATTATCAAATGCTCTAGATTTAGTATGTATATGTTATCCACTTTCACTAGCCTGGGGAGCAATCATGGCACTGCCAACTTTGCTTGAGATGTTGCCTGATGAGGTCTTTAAAGGAGGCTTTGGATGATGTGTTTTGAATGCTAGTAGGGACAGAGTTCCATTTTTTAGCCACTGAACTACTATATAGTGCATCTCCAAAGCTATTGTAGCTGTTGGTGACTTCTAGTAGTAGTTTGCTTGATGATCTAAGAGGCCTTTTGATGATGTTGTACTAGGTTTTTGAGGGCAGGACACATATTGGGGAGGTAATAGATAGAATGACAGAGGCAGAGCTGATTGTAGGTTAGGAGGTTGGGCAGTTCAAGCCAGTGGAGCTGTCTCAAAGCAGTACAGTGATGAGTTCTATATGAGTCATTTGCAGCAAAGCGGGTAATTCTGTTATAGCAGGCTTCCATTTTGCTTAGTTCAGTTTTGTTGAGATTAGTCAGAGTGGGATATGCATAGAGTAGGGTGGATAGAAGTTGGGAGCGAGCAATGGCTGATCTTGTGTTGTTGTTAAGAAATGGTTTGATACGGTAGAGTGACCCCATTTGGCATGTACTTTTTTAATAGTTAAGTTGAGATGACTATCAAATTTTAGGTGGGAGTTTATGGTTATTCACAAAAGCTTAGCCTGTGCCAATGGAGCAATTGGAGTAGCATTTGTGGAGTAGGTAGTGAATTGACTGTTAAGTGTTTTTGTTAGAACTGGTTATAATCATAAGCTGAGTTTTCTTTGGACTGAGGATAAGTTGGGCTTTGGTAAGGTAGTTTTCAACATCAGAGAATGCTAGTTGAGTTGTTTGCAGGAGGGTGGGAATGTTTTGTGCAGCACAGATTAAGGTAGTGTCATCTGCATACTGAATTATAGATGCATGCTGTGTGGAGGTGTGGCAGTCATTTGTGAAGACTGTGAATAGTAGTGGTCCTAAGATAGAACCCTGAGGGACTCCTATAGTTATGGGCAGCTGAGGAGAGAGAAAATTTTCCCATTTCACAGCTTGGTACCTGTCAGTTAAGTAGCTTTGGAACCAGGTAAGAGTGGAATTTGATAGATGATATTGGTTTAGTTTGTTTAGCAGGATTTGGTGTGAGACTGTGTCAAATGCTTTGGACATATCCAAAATAAGAGTTGACACTTGTGGGCCTTCATTTTTGAGACGGTTTACTGTGTCTGTGAAGCAGAGGAGGGCTGTAGTGGTACTATGGGCAGGTCTGAAACCATGCTGAGTAGGTGACAGGATGTTGCTGTCTAGGGATAGTTTAGCATCTGGGTATGGATGCATGTTTCGAGGATTTTGGCCAGGGGGGAGAGTAAAGCAATGGGTCTGTAGTTATTAAGTTCAGTGGAGGTCCCGCCTTTATGTGTGGGTATAACATAGGATATTTTCCAGAGTTTTGGGCACATAGTTTTCAACAACTGATCTGTTTATGAGAGTGGAGACTGGGATAGCAATAGCATCTGCTGTGAGTTTCAGGAAATAGCTGGGGAGTAGGTCGGCTACTGTTGATGAGGTTTTTAGTTTGGAGAGCATGCTTTTCATTGAAGTGGTGGAAACTGTTTTCAGGGTAAAGCTTGTATTAGTGTTATTTGTGTTGGGGGGATAGTGAGAAAGGAACTGTCCTGTGATACTAAGGATAGAATTGAGTTAACAAAGTGTATATATGTAATATATGTATATGTGTAATATATATTACATATATATGTAAAAATATTCGTAAATCTCAATAGATGAGGGTGAAACGTATATGCTCAGAGAATGACTCATACTTGCATTTCAGAGATGACCTGACCAATAGATTTGAGAAAGGGGTTATAAAGCAGGTCATATTACACAAGCCAGGAATATGGTTAATAGAAAACAGAGAGATAAACTCCTACAATATCAGACTAAGATGGATACATCTAAAGACAAACTTAGGCTTGTGACAACTTATGGTAGAAACACTGGGGCACTAATTGATAGTGTGCAACGAAACTGGAACATCCTTAGGGCTGACAATAAACTTTCTGGAATACTAGGGGATAAAGGTCAGTTTTCCTTTAGAAATGGCAAAAATTTGGCATCCTTCTTTAATCATTATAAGCAAGGACGGTATAAACAAAAAGATAGGCTACAAATGACTATAGAGGGACAAGATGCAGTATGAGTTTTCTATGTGGTCATTGCACACAATGCCACACAATACTACAAACTAACTGCTTTAGTAGTAAAAACACTAGTGCACTATTTGATATCTCTTTCTTTGCTAACTGTAACTCAGACTGGGTCATTTACCTTGCCATCTGTAAGTGCTCTGTTTTCTATGTAGGACAAACATCAAGAGCAGTGAAACATAGAATATCAGACCACTTTAGTGAAATCAAGAATAAAAGAAACACAAATGCTTTATTTAAACATACTGAATCCCATCAAACAGCATCATTTCCCTTCATTATTATTGATAGAATTTTGGGAATTAAATATAATAAATCAGGTTGGCATGAATTACTTGATTATTAAATTGGGAGGGCTGTTTGCCCCAGGGCTAAATGAACACCTCTAATTGGTCTTCAGGGTTCTGACACAGTATATGTTGTTGTTTGTCTTTTGGCTTTTCCCAGTAAAGGGTTGCCACAGTGGAACTCCGGTCCGCTAATGATTGGCAGTAAATTTTTGCAAAACACCATGGTGCCAGCTCGATGCCCAACCTTCAACGAAGGCACACCCATTTACACACGCATGTCTTTCGAACGCTACCCAACTGTGGGGAGGACATGCAGACTCCACACAGAAGGTACTCCCAAGCCCAGCTGAGAATTGAACGGGAGAAACTCTTGCTGTGAGGTAACAACGCTACTGCCGTACCACCGCGGCAGCTTCTGACACAGTATATAAATGGTTGATTTTCACTTGTATTTTTACACTGATGAAGGCTTAGTAATGTATAAGCCGAAACCAGTTTGTTTGCATTATATACTGATGCTATGATTGTTTAATATACAAATTTACAGCTACCACAGTCTGCTGGTCATTTTTTCTTGAAGTGTCTAGGTATTTTGAGACCTTGCAGATGCCTTACTTGCAGGGATCCATTTTTGACCCATTAAAGGAACTGTCAGAGTATCAGCATCTGACATAGCCTGCAACAATCCACCTTTAACTAATTGATCATTTCATCTACTGAAATTCTGTCTATTTAAGGATATACAGGTGTATTTTGATTTGAGGGACATAGCACCTCTCTCCTCAGATATGTAGCAAATGTGGCAAAAAGGAAACAGCTGGCCCAGACTGAAGTTATAAAGGGGCACAATTGCCACTGTAGAAGAGATGCCAGTTAGTACCTGCAGGCAGTGCACGCAGTCATTTAAGAAGCTGAGATTGCATCTGTGCAGTGTAAGTGACAGTCACTGCAGATGTCAAGTGGCACCACATCTGTAATGCTGATGTAGTCTGCTAACAGCTTACATCCAGAGAGTTTGGCTTTCCGTAAGGGTGCGCAAACAGCAGCATGTAGGAGTTGCTGATCTGTCTTTGACTTGCATGTCTGCAGGAAATATGATTTCTATTGTTATGTAGATTCATAATTCTTTGCCTAACATAGATCTGAATATATTTTTTTAGTTTTTAAATCTTGGGGACATTTTTTTGGAAGTTGGATAAGGGAGTGCCAGATGGGGTGGTTACTGGCTTTGCTGGGGTATTATTTTACCTAGCAATAGCATCTCTTAAACCTAATTTGACCATAGTGAAATAAATAATTCTTAGTGACTAAATGTGCTTTTCTGTTAAGGGGAGAGTCTTCTTACTGATGCAATATGGTACAACATGAAGCTCCCTTGCTAATAAAAGTGGCTCTCCTGGAACGCAGTACACTTAGGGATACCAAAGAATTTAATGAAAAAGTTGGGGAGTTCACAGTTTAGCCAAATATATTTTCCAGTATTAGACAACCATTTAATTCTGAAAAGTACACCAGCTTCATATCCCTCCTCATTGGCTTGCTTAAGTAAATGACTACTCTAGGGATGCCTTCACTGACATATCTAGCCCTGCCTTAGATTTTATATAGTGCACATGCAACTGCTATCCCAATACTTTTGTAAAATTCTAGTGTGCATCTTAGGAATTTCTAAGTTCAGTAAATACACTGTATTTGGGTTTTAGCTTTCCTAAATAGTGTTTATTAGTTTTGCATTGAGAATGGGAATTAAATCTCCTGTGCAAACAGCCAAAGAAACTGACACAACAACAGTACAGTAATGTATGTAGACAAGATCGACAACTGACAACAATAGTACAGTAATGTGCATAGACAAGATCGACAACTGGCACAACAACAGTACAGTAATGTGCATAGACAAGATCGAAAATTGACACAACAATAGTACAGTAATGTGCATAGACAAGATCGACAACTGACACAACAACAGTACAATAATGTGCGTAGACAAGATCGAAAATTGACACAACAATAGTACAGTAATGTGCATAGACAAGATCGACAACTGGCACAACAACAGTACAGTAATGTACGTAGACAAGATCGAAAATTGACACAACAATAG